>NC_056731.1:1346619051-1346746551 GCF_019279795.1 Protopterus annectens
CAACAGTTGCAGGACCTAAGAGATAAAGCAGGAGAAAAGGAGTTGAAGTTGGTAATGAGGGCCTGAATGCTAATATCAGGACAGGCAGAACAAAATATGAGGACTGCCTGGTTCTACATGGGTGGAACAATAGTAATAGAGAAGGACAGGCCACTCTGGACTTCTCTGTCTGGCAAATGTCATATAGTTCACCAAGAGAGAGACAGTCACAAGATCACATACAAAAGGGTTCAACATACACCTCATGTAGACTTCCTTCTAGTAATGAAAAGGGCACTGTGGTAGAATCAGAGATTGCAAAGTCATCCGTAGTGAAACAGTTGTCTCATAGCATAAACCACTGGTAGCTGCAATCAGCCAGAAGAGGTAGTCAGAGAAGGTGCCATTTGTTTTGCCAAAGTCTTTAATTTTATTGAATGTTGTTAATAGTAATAATATGAAGAAAGATGACCTGTATTTGTTGTGGACAATGTTAGCAATAGCCAGAAAATGTATAACTAGAAGATGGAACTCTAATGAAGCACCCACAATGGAGGAATTCCTAACATCACTGAAGAAATGCATACTAATGGAGAAAAGAACTAAAGAGGTAAGAACTTTTCCTAAGCCATTGGTTAATAATCCATGGAGGAAAGTTTTGAATTTGATTGATACCCTACAGATGAAAGAAAACTCTTCCTAACTATCATAGTTTATATATTAACTTATTATTTAACTACAAATGTTTTTATCTGAATCCTTTTTGTCAGGCTGAATGTAAATACTGTAAATAGTTATTGAATGTTATGAATGTATTAAATTATTGTGTTATTTCATCAAAATAAAAATCATTTGAGTTAAAAAAAAAAAGGTCAACAGAGACTAGGCTGAAGACTTGGAGGTTGACTGGAGTAAAAGCACAGAAGTTCAAGGAAATACTCTGGGCTGTAGCACCTCAGAAATAAAAGTCAAAAAGAAAAGTTGAAGAAGAATGGCATTGTCTCCAAACAGCATATGTAAAAACTATAGAACAGCTATGTGGCTGAGCTAGGTATGGGGATAAGCAGAGCCGGATCATGGTCACATGAGGACCTAGGCAGTGTAATGGATCAGGGATCCTCCACAGCTGTCCCCCCGGCAGCACCCCCAGCCATTCCAGTTTCCTGTTACTTAGTTATTTCTCCCCAGTTACCATAAACACTGAAACCTGACAGTGTTCATACTATTTTCTTCTTTACTTCTACAATGATTAGAGATACTTAAAATGTTTATTTCAGATTTTATAGCACAAACACTGATAGCCATATGCTAAACAAAACAATACAGTCTCACAATGAAAACAGAGTTAGCACAAACAGTAAGCTTCTCTGCCCTTGAAACTCACATTCATTGAAACAGCATTGAAACTCACATTCGAAGAAAATGCATCTGGTCAGTGGCAGAATAAGTTTAGCTTTGGGCTGTTTTCAAACCATAGTTCCCTTGCACAGATTTTTAGGACCATGCATACATGCATGTATTCTGTGGGGCACCATCCTGATTGAATTGAATTATATTCCTTGTATAATATAGCATCACTTGCTAGAGTGTGTTTTAAATTTGTAGGTTTGAACATTTTTCCACTAAGCAATGTAACAAAACATATGAATTAATAAAGTCAAAACTAGAACTTTAAAGAGCATTTCAACCACAAGAGGCCACTCAAACCTCTATTATTACAATCCAAAAATATCGGTAAATGTGCATAATCCCTGCAGAAGTAAAAGTCATCTGAATAATTCTACATTAAAGAGATCTATAACTAATGAAGAGGTCACTGCTGGCAAACAACTTTACATTTCAGTGTTTCATGTACAAATTCAGTATCTACTCCCTTGGAGAATAACTTGTCCATGTTACATTAAAAAAATGGTAAGCTGGTAATATTGCAAATAGGGAATGGCTGTCAAATTGGCAACATGTTCATAATTATTAATAATCTCATCCAAAGGAGAGCATTACCCCATTCCCCTTAAAGGGCACTGCAAGATCAGCCTCTAGCTACATGGTGTAGGAGTAGAACCTACAGCCTTCTGCATCAAAGGTGGTCATGCTACCTGCTGTGCTACTAACACTGCATTCAAAGCTTATAGCACAAACACTGATGTCCTTTTGCTAAACAAAACAGCTACACATTGAAAACAGACTTAACATGAGCCAAAGTAAACTTCTCATCCCTTGAAACTCAACATTCCTTGAATATGCACAGAAACTCAAAATTCTTTAAAAATGCACAGAAGATCAACAGTCCTTGAAAATGCACTGGAACTCAACAGTTCTAGAAGATGCACTAGAACTCAACATTCTTGGAAAATGCACTGAAACTAAACATTCTTTGAAAATACAAAGAAACTTAACAGTTTTTGAAAATGCAGGGAAATTGATCAGTCTTTGGAAATGCACTGGAACACAAAAGTCCTTGAAAATGTGCTGGAACTCAACATTCTTTGAAAATGCACAGAAACTCAACAGTCCTTGAAAATGCACCTGGTGATGACAGTTTGGTAGTTGGTGTTAAGTATTTATGCCCTAGTCTCCTGTAATCAAGGTACAAGATTTCAGCCTGAATAAGTTAACTAGCCTGCCACACATACCAACCATAACTGTGCTTGCTTGCCTCTTTTGAACTGAATGGCAAAATTCCTGCACTCTGCTCCAGTGTTTAAATGTGCATGTATATATAGTATGACAGATGCTACTAAAGTGTGCATCCTTAAAGAAGAAATACAATGCATGCAGAGTGCATTCTTAATTAAGAAATGTAAGCTTTGTGGCAGCCCCACAAGGTAATGGGCCCTAGGCAACTGCCTAGGCCTCATAGTGCTGAATCTGACTCTGATAAAAAAAGCTGGTGGTGGAATGCAGAAGTCCAGAAAGTTATCAAAAGAAAGAAGGAATACAGGAAGAGGTGGGAGAAAAAAATATGGACCAGGATAAGGAATACTGGATGAAAAAAAAACATAGATTCTAAAAAAGCAGTCACAGTAGCAAAGAAGAAGGCATCAGATAAACTCTTCCAGCTTCTGGAAAGTGACACAGCAGGTGGCATAAAGAAACTCTGTTAGGCAAAGACATAAAGATAAAGATAAAGGAGATAGTTGTCTGACACCATTTGTACGAGATGCTAGCAACAATCTGCCAACCAGTCAGGAAGAAATCAAAAACAGATGGGAGGAGTACTTCCAGCAGCTTCTGAATGTAGAAAAGCCAGCAGAAGCTGTACTGCTCCATGTACAGCTACAGTAAAGGAGGAAGAAAAAGCCATCATAGAAGAAACAAGTACAGCACTATTGAAAATGAAGTCAGTGAAAGTGGCTGGCTCAGATAACATCAAAGCAGATCTGATTAAAATGTTGGATGTGTTAGTGGAGAACTGATCCTGAAGGCACTTGTCATGATATGAAGTGAAAGGCATACCCCAAATTACTGAAAATAAGCAGTCTAGTGCAAGTACACAGGAGCAATGGGGACATTCACAACTGTTGGCAGTACAGAGTTATCAGACTCCTGTTACACTTTATGAAAGTACTGGAGAGGATACTTGATGAATGAGTATGCAGAGTAGTAGAAAGCAAAATGGTAGATGAACAGTTGGTATTCAAATCTAGATGCAGCATAGCTAATCTAATGTCTGAAGTGAGACAGATAGTGGAAAAGAAGCTAGAGAGGAGAAAAGAGTCCAATTAGGCATTCCTAGATTTGCAGAAAGCATATGACCAGGTTGCAAGAAATCTGGTTTGGGCAGTCCTGAGGTGGTTCAAAGTCCTGGAAACAGTGGTAAAATTAGTGCAAGCTATGTACAAGGACCTAATAACACAAACTTAAACAACGTTCAGACTCATACAGAGGTTCCAAGTGGGGTTCTGTTCTGAGCCCACTCCTGTTCAAAATGAGTTGGACTAATTAGCAAACAGGTTGGAGGTCAACAAATCTGCTGATGTATGCAGAAAATGTTGCACTGCAAGCAGATTCTGAGCAGGAACTTCAGCAAATGTAACTTTAATGCAGCTAAAGGCATCTGCGATGAAAATGTGAACAGACGAGTGTCACCATGGCAGCAAATAAGAAAAATCAGAAAAAAAACAGAAAAGTGAACTATTGGGTTAAATATTGCAACAGATTAATGGAATCTGAGATGGGATGGTTGAGGAGAAGAGAAGTTAGAATGAGAGGGTTAAAGCTGGAATCAGAGGTACTGTAACCAACTGGCAAAGAGAGATAGGGACAGTGTGAGACAGAAGAATAAGCTGAAAAGTAAGGTATATAAATCAGTGGTGCGACTTGTGCTTTTGTATGGCACAGAAACCTGGGAAGTGAAGGTAGAGCAGTTGAGGAAGCATCAGGTATTAGAGATAAAGTGCTTGAGAGTGGTGCTAGGATCTAAACTGTGGGACAGATGAAGAAATGAAGACATTAGAGAAGAAGTCAAAGTAGCCCCTGTTGCAGAGAAAGTCAGGAAAACAGAATATGATGGTTCAGTCACATGTGAAGGAAAGCAAAACAATTTGGTGAAGAGGATTTGGGAGACACAGGAAGAAAGCAAGAAGAAATAAGGACATTCAGACAGGATAGATGAGTTGCTTAAGAGAGGATCTGTAACAATCAGGCATGATGGGCGAAGAAGGTAGGAGAGTGTCTCTGAATCGAGGCAGGTTGGAAAAGTTGATACGACACCCAAATTACACTTAGAAAATGAGAGAAGCGGGGGTTGATGATGATGATGATGATGAATAAGTAGACTGTACTTTTTTAGAATACATTCAAATGAATATTACATTTAAAATCTTTTCAGCAATACTTTGGCAAATACTTTTAGAAAGTTGAAACAAGTTTAAAGTAAGCAATGCATACATAACATTTTGCAGAATGCATTTAGAGTTATATAGAGACATTTACATTTACATACATGTGCATGTTTGTGTTTGGGTGTGTGTATACATGCATATATATATATATATATATATATATATATATATATATATATATATATATATATATATATATATATATATATATATACACACACACACAAACACACACACACACACACACACACACACACACACACACACACACACACACACACACACACACTGTGCATCCACCTTTGTCTGAATGCCCTGGGGCACACTATTTTTTCGTAAAAATGGATGCCAGAACAGAACCACAAGAGTATTGACAAGATACCTACAAAAACATGCAGAAAGAGGAATAATTGCTTAGAAGTCTATATTTTTATGAGAATCACTTCTATGATAAACTAAACTTATTGATTAATTATGGAATGACTATTGTATTTGATATTGTAATACATTTTGGTACACACAGATTGGAACAAGAATGAAAGACCAGTATGATCTTTTTTCCCTGCATGCACAACATATCAGCTTTTGTTGTATCTTAGCAGGAGGATGTGGAGGAAACCATAGCACCCAGAGGAAACCCACAGGGAGGACATGCAGACTCCACACAGAAAGCACCCCAGCCGAGGATTGAACCAGAGAACCTCTTGCTATGAGGCAGCAACGCTAATCGCTGCACCACCTCAGCCACCCCTGGTGGACATCTGCAATAAATAAACTATATAACAAAAGGAAAACAATTGCTGTCCAGGACCAAGAATGTGCAGGTGCCCAACTGGAAGCACTCTCTCTCTTTAGCCTGAACAAGCAAATAAGAGCACTAGTAAAATCCTCTAAAGCCAACTTTGAGTCCAAATTGGCCACATCTACTAGAGACAATCATAAAGCCTTATTTACATATGTCCGCAGTCTCAAAGGAAGTACCCAGATCTGTTCAGAACTGGTGGTCAAGGACACCAGGTACACAAATGCTGTAAATATAGCCAACCTACTGGCTGACAGATTCAGTGAAAACTTCACCCATCTGTCCCCCCATCAGTAAATCAGGACATCCCCAGTACCCCCCTCTCCTTATCTCCAGAGAAGAGGTCATCACTGTCCTCTCAAAGGCAAAAAATACAGACTCCATGGGACCCAATAACATCCAAGGCTGCATCCTACGTGAATTCAGGCATGAACTTGCAGCACCATTAGGCACCCTATTCAACCAAAGCTTGAGCACCGGCTTTGTCCCAGCCGAGTGGAGGACAGCCACTGTCATCCCTTTACACAAAGATGGAGTGTCCACCGATCTAGGAAATTATAGACCCATCAGCCTAACTAGCTTGATCTGCAAGACTGTGGAATGGATTATTATGGACTTCATTAACAGGGACATTGGCAACCTCCAAACACTTGACCCCACACAGTTTGGCTTTGTCAAGGGGAGGTCATGTCTGTTAAATTTGGTTGACTTCTTTGAGACAGTCACCAAAGCCATGGATTAGGGGAAGACGGAGCACACCACCTACCTTGACCTGACCAAAGCCTTTGACATTAATCCCCACTCGGGCATAATAAATAAACTCTCAACTAGGCATCAATCCATATGTTACCAGATGGGTAGCAAACTAGCTCACTGATAGAACCCACCTAATCAAAATAGGGGAAGCCACCTCAAGCAGTAGATCTGTAATGAACGGTGTACTCCAGGGATTGGTCTTGAGGCCCCTGTTATTTGGGTTATACTTCTCTGAGGTGCAGGCCAAAATCAGTGGGTTATGGCTGACCAAGTTTGCAGTTGACTGCAAGATGGGTGTGGTCATCAATTCCCAAAGTGATGTGGACATCCTCCAAGAAGGTCTCACCCAAACAAATGACTGGTGCCAGAAACATGGCCTCAAGCTGAATGCCAGAAAATGCATCATCATCCCCTTTGGGGAGAGTGACATCCCCACATATTATCACATTAATAACTTTCTAAGCACACAATCAGTCATGAGGGATTTGGGCACTCAGGTTGATAGCAACCTGACTTTTGTTGACCACCATGTTGCTTCCGTTGTGTGGAAAGGTTTCTACATGGCCCACCTCATAAGTAAGGATATCTCATCCATGGACAAGGAGGTCATAACATCCCTGTATTCTTCCCTTATAAGGCCAATTATTAAGTACAATGCCCCCTTCATCATGTGCCTCGCAAAGCACATGCAGCAGCTAGAGAGACCACAGAAGTTCCTCACCAGGAGAATCCAGGGCCTCAAGCATCTACCCTATACAGATAGGCTAAAAGCCCTGTCCCTCTACTCAGTTTCATACAGACCCCTCAGAGGCAACCTCTGTCTGACATACAAAGCAATCTCAGACCCCCACCGTGAAGGTCATCAAAGGTTCAACTCAGGAAAAACCTCCATTCTTCATACGCAAAACAGTGAACTTTCACTTAGGTGAATGTTCACATCAGTGAATGGTTTACACAGGGAATAGAATTAATTGACCAACATTGTGACCATCACACATACCATACCGCCCTATGTCAAAACTTACTGGTTCCAGGTTTCTTGTGTGAATACTGGCAAGTGTTTTGGTTCCTATGCTCCAAAAAAGTTCTTTATCGTTTTACCCTTCCAGTAAACTACCACCTACTTTGTCAGTAATACCATTAAAACAGGTGAATATTGACCAATTTCTATTTAAAATTTCCCTAAGATGTCTCTCTTCCAAATGGTGTTCCATAACAAAAGCAACAGAAAAATCTTTTTTTAACAACATGACTACCACCAAAATTGTCATTTACTGACTTAAAGCCAGTTTTTATCAAGGATACATTAACTCCATCCTTCCTTTTTTGAACTGTATCACATCTAATGGAGTTAATAAGTTGAATAGGGTACCCACGAGCAAGAAACATATCAGCCAGGACTTTGCTTTTCATGTCAAATAGTGTGTCATCGAAAATCATTCTTGCCAGCTGTATGTATTGCCATTTAACAATCCTGGAACAAGTGTGGTTTTTGCTCCCAATGTAGGTTAATATTGGTGGGGGACTCTGTTACGGTTAATGAGAAACACGTTAAAGGTACCTTTTTTATAATTGTAACTTACAAGGAGTGATCTATCTTGCCATATGTCAAAAATACACACGTTTCTATGTTGGGAATACACAGTGAAAACTTAGGGAGCGTATGTATGAACACTCCTTGGATATAAAGAACAACAAGCCTAGCAGTTTCCTTGCCAAGCAAATTAAAAATAACCCTGGCCATTATTTTCTTTTTTTTGGTTTGGACTTTGTTTTTAAACCCCCTAGGCGGGACCTTGGGAGGACCTATTAGAGCAACGTGAGTTAATATGGCAACTTAGATTAAATGTCTATGCCCTCCAGGGCTCAATGAACATATTTCTATTGGAAGCGTTTTAAAATTGAGGTCTTATAAAGTTTAAATATTTTTTATATCTGTATTTGTGCTTATTCATGTGACTTTTACACTTTTATATTTTCTTACTTCTGTATATTATATATATTTTTCGTATTGTGCTTTTTTTTCTATTTAGTTTCCTTTAGCAATGTGTTGGGTGTGTGAGATCATGTGATTGACAATTAGGGGTATTTAATTGTGTTTATATGGTATGCTTTTCACTCTGAAGCGGTCTGTTATACCATTCAGAAAAAAGTGCTCAGTCTAACATTAAACCGTATTCTGCTTGCTGCTAGCCTCTTGTTCTTGTCTTTTTTTGGTCTCGCTAGTAACACTTCTTTTCACAACTGTTATTCCTGTTTATAATGCTGGATCTCTAATAGCAATTCATTACTTTGCAAACCTTAACTTTAAGTTGTTTTTCTAACACACTAATCTTTTGTTTAATAGTTTGCAGCCATCTTTCCCTATCGTATTTGTACTCCCTCTTCCACTTCCCAATGAATTCCTTGCATTTGGAGAGATAAAGCTCCCAGACCATGAACATTCCATGCTGAAAAGGGAAGTCTAACTTATTGTAATTGCATATTCCCTTTTCCAACACAGCGAGAAACTCACCATTTTTTAATAACAAAGGATCAGACTTCCATTGTTGAAATTGTGGACCATGATTAACCTGCCCATATATGAATAAGATCATTGCATGGTTGGAAAGAGTGTTGCTGAGGCGATAAAAGTTTCCATGACTCTATGCAGCTCTGCTGGATTCTCAAGCCACAGATCAATTTTACTAGCTACCCCCAAGGCATAGTATGTATAATCATTTTATTTGAAATGAAATATCTCAAAATATCCATAAGAAAAATTCTTCATTCACTATGTACAATTCCCTAGAGACTCTGGGAAGGCAGATTTTTGTGAAGGTATTGTGAAGGTATTCTGTGCAACAATGGGTGTATGACTACATTAAGGTCCCTACCTACTATAAGGACCCGGTTGGATATTGGGCCGGATTCACAAAACCTCTGTGTAAGACTTAATATGTCTTACTCGGAGGCTGCAGTTGAATGGTATGACATCAGCATGCCATGCATATTCATGAGGGAATGCTGAATCATACCCTAGTCTAACACGGCCCATGTAGGAAAGTAGGGGACGTGTCCGATTGCCGAGTACAGCAAAGGGACACGCCCCCAGAAGAGTCAGAGTCCTGAAAGTAAACACCCATGAGCAAGTCCGCTGAAATGTCAAGGAACACAACACCACACATCCCCACAGACTAAACCCTACTGAAAATGTGTAAAATGTAAAAATAGCAGTTTCCTTTTTTTTTTTATAATTTCCAAAATGTTTGCCCGCATTTGAGCTCATTTGCGCGGGTATGCCATTTGCTCAGCCACAGTTAGCAGACATTGAAAAGTATATAAGATCTACATATGCAAATTAAGCCAAGTAGCAATAGTGTAGCGGTAGAGACGTCGGCCAAAGAGGAGGTAGTCATGGTTCGAGCACCCACAATATCATTCTCCATTTTTATTTAAATAAGTATGAAACAATCCCCTGACATATATAACTATAATGTAAGTAAAATGTAATGAAATGGCCCATGTATTTGTGAACAAAACTGATGTAATATATAAAAAAAGGATCATAATTGCCCATAGCTTAGCAACGCTTTAACAAGCTAAATATGAGTGCCCATAGCTGAGCAGTGCTTTAACAAGCTTAATATGAGTGCCCATAGCTGAGCAGTGCTTTAACAAGATTAATATGAGTGCCCGTGGCTGAGCAGCACTTTAACAAGCTTAATATGAGTGCCCGTTGCTGAGCAGCACTTTAACAAGCTTAATATGAGTGCCCCTAGCTGAGCAGCACTTTAACAAGCTTAATATGAGTGCCCGTAGCTGGGCAGCACTTTACTCAGCTTAATATGAGTGCTTATAGCTAAATAACGCGTTACCCAGCGTAAGCCGTTTGTGCAGAGCTGTGCAGTGTGCCAACCAGCTCACCGTCGGGCAACGTTGGGCAAGCTGTAGCAAAGTCGCCTTTACACAAACACACCTCCTAGCCTGTCTAGACAGTAGTAAAGGATCGAACCCAGGATACTGTGCACCATAGTCAAAGTACTGAACCACTAAGCCATGACAGTTGTACTTAGAAATACAGTATTACCATACATATAGGAATGGATGAAAATATAACCATGACAAAGCAGGTTTGCTATAATCAGAGAAATATCTAAAATGGCCAATCACAGATAAGTGTGGGAAAACCAGAATATATAAGCCCCATAGGCAGGAATACACACCATAACTGATTGTGGTACCCATTTGCAGTCAGGATGGCAGGTGCAGGAGAGGGAAATCGCTTTAGCTCACAAAGGTGGAGCATTGAGGAGTCAAAATATATGGTTTGGCTCCTAGTCCACCATCATGAAGGCCAACTCATGCAGGGCCAGGTTCAATGGGGAGCGTACAAGGCAGAGGCGTGGAACCGGTTGGCACATGATCTCACCAGTGACACAGGCATTCCGAGGACTGGTGAACAGGTCCATCACCACCATGCGGACCTGAAGCGATGAATGGAGGACCAACTGAACCGATGGATCCAGGAGGCCCGTCAAATGCCCAACGCCCCACTACTGAGTAAGTATCCATGTAATTAAGTATGTAAGAAATGCTGTCCTAGCCTACAGTATGGATAGGTATGTTCCAGTATTCATTCATTTATATTACAGCTGCAGGTGTTCGTTCCGCGAATCTGCAAGCCTATGCTGATAGGCTGGCAAGGTTGCGCCACCAGGCAGGTTAGTAATTATTCTGCTGGTATTGTTATAGAATAGAAGTGAGACAGCCTGTAAAAGAGTTCAGTGTTGTAACCCAGTAATAAAGGTCAAATAAGCCTAGAAGAAAGATTCAGCTAGTAATGTAAGATTAGATAAGTGATGCAGCCTGGAAAAGAGTATTACAATCCAGTAATAAAGATTAAACAAGTCTCAAATAGAGTTTCCACCTGTATTGTAATATCAGATAACTGCTTTAGCCTGAAACTGAGTGTTGTACTCAATCAACAAAGGATAGACAAGTGTCGAATACATCCTTGTAAATTCTGCCATATGAAATAAGCGAGTCAGCTGGAAAGGATTGTTATAACCCAGTAATAAATGTTAATAAAGCCTAGAATTAAGTACCATCCTGAAATGTAAATATAAAATAAGTGAGAGAGTGTGAGAAAGACAGTTTGAAGCTAACAAGAAAGCTGTAATAAGTCTGGAATAAAGGTATACTGCATTCACTACATAATGAAATGAATGAGACAGCCACAGCCAAAGAGTGAAATGTCTTTAATAAAGTACAGAACCTGGACTGTGTCCGTCCCACAATTTGGATATGTTGCTGTACCCTTGCATTATGGAGATAGTATGGTTGTATGAAATGCTGAACATCCACAGATGTCTAGACCCATATAAATCAAATGTAGCAGGATGCTTTACCTGAACATAGCCAGATATGAACATATATGAATAAAAATGGAATGTATATTAATGTAGCAGTAACATCCCCATCACCAACATTCCTAAGGTTACATACAGGAAACTGTACTAATACATGTAGGGGATATATATCTGCATCTACTAGGAATGTACAGTATATGTATAGGTAGTTTAAGTTGTTAATGTAATATTTCTCCACCCTACCCTATTCTCACAAATGATGCCATTCCACACCAAACTGGGTATGTGTATTCACAATTAATTCCCATGGACATTTGTCCTGTTGGTTTATACATATCTGCATGTACATTGATGCATGTGCCCTGTTCATATATCCAAACCTGATGGCCTGTTGCCACCAATGAACCCTGCATGCTGTTGGAATGTCCACTGTTGTTCTAAATATTCATGTGTTATGCTTGCTGCTCAATGTTCGGAATTCATGTGTGTTTGGTTAATGGGAATACTGATGCATGCTGTTACAACTAATTTTGAATGGTGTTGGTTGTTACTAATCCAAAATGCCATATAATACTGCTAAACATAGGACAACAGGGAAGGCGGGTTCCAGCAGACCCACCTCTCCCACCTCATCTGGCGAGTGCACCTGGCACCAGTGCCCAGGCCGGAACTTCCTCCTCTGGTGGCCCTGTGCCACCTTCGGGTGGAAGCGCTGCAGGGGATGGGGCTTGTCCCCCCTCTGCGAGCGTGACCGGAGGAGAGCCTCCACTCACCCTCCATAGGGTCCAGTCTATGGTGTGTAGTGAGATCAGGCGTTCCGTGACTGATCCCCTATGCCAGCTTGAGGCGAGAGTGGCGCAGCTCACGGGTGTGCCTGCCCATCCTATCCATCCCCCAGCACAGCCCCAGCCTGGGCTGTGAAGGCGCAGTGGTAACTGCCCATAGGTGGGGATCTCAGTTCCACTGTTGCCATCTGTGGGCTCATGGGCTTGCGATATCCAAACATCCATCCCCATCAATTGTGTTTACCCCCCACATGTGTCATACTCCACCCCTGTATGCGTCTTGTTTGTCTTGTCTGCTAACCTCCCCAACCTACCTCCCCAAATATACCTACTTCCTGTACCTCACATTCCACTCTCACCTGAAAAAAAAATAAAAAAAGGGCACTCTGTTCCCAAAAAAAAATTACGCCCCATACATAGCTGCCCATTTCGCATACATGTCTGCTGGACATGTAAACTGATAATTACAATTGGTTGTACAACATATTTAGTTGTCCTCACCCCTCTCTCAGGGGTGGAAGGTGTCAAATCTCACTCTAAATTTTTAATATATGCACAGCTGTTGTTGGTAAAGAATTGGGCAGCTATGGGCCTTCCCTACATCCTTCCTGCACATCCCGAGCTTGTTTTCCTACTGTCCTACCCTCTTTGTGCCCCCTTTTTCACCACTGTCCTATTTTCCCATTTTCTTTTCTTTAAAAGAAATTAGCGTGGGTGTTAGCGGGAGTAAGCACTTTTAAGCAGTAGTCAGCGGGTGTGCGCTTGTGTGCGCTTAGCTAAGCGTAGATAAGCATAGCTAAGTGTTGCGCAAACTCACGCAAACCCGCTTACAACTGCTTAAAAGTGCCTTAGTCACTCTGTATGACAAGGCCTGTAGTCTGCTCATCAACAAAATAAAATACCCCTGTCAGTCTCAAACCCCGGAAACACTAGACTGCATGAATTACCACTGAGCCACAGCAGATATACAAGAACTTGGTGCTGAAAGAAATATATCATGAAATACAATGAGTGAATGTAAAGGCAAAATAGGAAGGCCATTATACAAAGCTTGTTCTGTGTATCTTTACTGGCAATTCTTGTGGAATTGCATTACATGAGTGTGATAAGAGAAACAGCCATGCTAGTAGGTAATAATGTTACGGTAGCACCTTACAAACCCCACACAGTATCAGAGCAGGATAAACACCGCCATATTTGAATAGGTAAGAGGCCAGACCTCCCAACTGTGACTGATTTACAGGGATGTCCCTGATTTGCAAACAAATGTTACCTGAGCCCTACTGACTCCCTGTGAAATGTAACAACAGTAGGCAGAAAGGTGGGGAATCCCACGTAATGGTAACTGTCAATAAGTTACAGTAGACACTACTTGCATGTCAGAAATGGTGTAGTAATACATATGCTCAAAATACCCCACAGTCACAACATGACTTAGGTTTGTCAAAGTTCACATTCAAAAGAATGAAATTAAGGAGTACTTAAAAAGGGGGAAAAACACCTTCCAGAATTCCTAATGACCCACAGTACAATTTGTTTGCAAGGGTACGGCACTAAAACATTTTAAAGACACCGTTGGGATGAAGCAAGAGGTATTCACAGGTTATACCACAGTAATTACACAAAGTAGTGAGCCTCAAACAGATGCCCTACGCAGACCATCTAAAAAAACTCCAGCTTTACTCATATCGCCTACTCAGAGGTGATCTCTGCCTAACATACGAAGCTATGTCAAACCCAGAGCTTCTGGACATGCTTCACTTAAAGAAATCCCAATCCCTCCGAGCTACACTCTCTAGGGACCTAAACTGCAGAATATCTGAAATATATCACGGGTGTATCCCACTGATATGTACCTTTCCCTGAGGCTGGTCAAATATATACCTGGAAGTATCTCAGGCCTGGAAGTGTCAGAAACACACAGGCATATCAGCCTGTCTGCTGTTACACACTCTGCGAACAGCTGTAGAATTACTTCCACAAGCATGCCGTTATGTAGGAGTACAACACAGAAATATCAAAGGATGTAGCCTTCTAACATACAAATGACAGTATAGCAGTTCACAAGCACTGCATGTGCCTGATAATAATAATTGTTAGTACAATATACGTAGTTGTCCTCACCCCTCTCTCAGGGGTGGATGGTTTCAAATGTCACACCAAATGTCAAACATATGTACAGCTATTGCAGTTAAAGAAATGTGCAGCTGTGGACCTTCCCTACACCCAGCCTGCACATCCCTAGCTGGTGACCCCACTGACTTCCTGCTTCCCACTTACAACTGTTTAAAAGTGTCTTATTCACTCTGTATGACAAGGTCCTAGTACTGCTCAGCAGCAAAATAAAATACCTTTGTAAGTGTCAAACCCCAGACCTTGGCCTCACCAGACTGCATGAAATACCACCAAGCCACAGCAGACATATAAGAACTTAGTGCTGAAAGAAATATATCATGCATTACAAGGAGCGAATGTAAATGGAAAATAGAAAAGCCATAGCAACACATTGCAAGAACTACTGTTGTATGCCAGTTAATCCACAAATAACACAGGAAAGTACATACTCCCATGTAAACAGTGTTAGCATTAGCAGGTGTGAGTTAACACACACTGAGACGAGTGAACTGGAAGAAGCAACAGCCAGGTTTCAGTACAACATGCATTTCAGTGGCTACAACACAGCCTCAGATATGAGAGATATACCAACCTTCTGACTGACACAACAGTGTCCACAGCAAACCAGCATGGTCCCCACCTTGCAAAACTGAAAGGCCTATGCCTACCTAACATCATTTTATAGCAGTGTCCTGAAATCACAGTGAGAACTGCAATTACCACACAGCAGGCTGCATGCAATTACTAAATGCTGGCCACCAATTGGTGCAGAGGCCATCACATGCACATGTGCAGATACCTACAAAAGCAGCCTGTACTGCCAGTCCACACATGCAATAATATAATTGCAGCAAATGGAAGGAGAGAGAGACAGAGAGAGAGAGACAGAGACAGAGACCAAAAAAAAAAAAAAAAAGCAAGCAAGCAAGCCAGCCAGCCAGCCAGCAAGCCAAAAGAAAAAAGCTTTCAGAGACAGCAACCCACAAAATACAGAAATACAACACATCAACAGGTACAACTGACAGAGGTGAGAAATACAAAGGTAATGTATGTAACAGATATGTATTTGCTGGCATCTGAATGATGTGTCTGAAAGGTAATCTACATACTGTGAACCCTCCATATGTGTTAGCAGTCTGTACCTATATGTATATGCAGATGTGCATAGGGCAAGGGACATACTGCAACTGTTAGTGAAGGCTGGACATACATATGTAGTTGAAGGTTGCTATGTGCACATATCAATGTAGGTTGTAGTGTGTGGTATTGAAAACAGCATGCAGTGCAGGTATATGTCATGTGGTGGTGAACATCTGTGGGACTGAGCCAGTGAGGCCTGCTACAGCTATACAGCCTGAGGACAGCATAATGCATTCTGCACAACACTGTGCAATATCATTACAGAATGGTATGTCTCACAACTGTTTCAGAAGTGATATTCTCACCATGAAAGGTGGCCAGTCTATGTGCCTAGATGTGCATGTATATGTACAGCAATGGATGTTTAGAAGTGTGTGTGATATATATATATAATAATCTATATGTGTATATATATATATATATATATATATATATATATATCTACATATATATATATATATATATATATATATATATATATATATATATATATATATATATATATATATATATATATATATATATATATATATATATATATATATATATATATCTATATATATATATATATATATATATATATATCTATATATCTATATATATATATATATATATATATATATATATATATCTATATGTACATAGAGAGGTATGTATAGATAGATAGAATATGTATATACATATAGATATAATAGATGCATACATATATAGATATATGTAGATACATACATATATACAGATAGATATGAATGTCTATAGATATGTATATATATATATATATATATATATATATATATATATATATATATGGTTATATATAGCGATGTGTATATACATATATGTAGATATGTATATATATACATATATATATATAGATATGTATATATTGATATATATATATATTTATATGTATATGTACGAGTGAGAGAGGGGGACATGGGGGCAGATGTATTGCAACAGGTGCCTCGTGACCAAGGCATGGACTGAACACCACTGTTGATACTGCAGCACCATACCCCATTCCAAAACACGTTACCCACTAACTACCACATAGGTGGTTGCCTGCCTACCACTGGAGGTGTCAGAAGGGAACATGGGACACAGGTGTACAATAGCCTCCCCTTTGATATCCACAGTGGCACACTAGTCTTGTAATCCCTGTACATGGTACGTGTCATCATAAAAGGTGTGTCAGCTAGGGAAATGTAAGTCAGTGTACCCCTCTACACCTCACAATGTCCTATGCAGTATTTACCTCCCATGAGAACTACAGCAAGTGGAAAGGCCACAGACATACCTAACAAAGACTGATAATGCCCTCAAACACATTCCCTATGCAGACTGACTCACAAAACCACAGCTAGAGTGCCTTGCATACTTCCTACACAGAGGTTACCACTGCTGGACATACAGAGTTATGTCACACCCATACCAGTTGGCCAACCACCATGGCAACACCTCACAATCTGTCCAGCCTACATGACCTAGGGCCCTAATCCTTGTCACTGCACTAAACAGCACATGCTGGAGGTACAGGTTCCTATACACAAATATGCCATACCCTGGACTAAATCACCCAGCATTACCAAACAAGGCTCCTTATTAGTAGATGTCATACATACCCCTGATGAATGTTATGGAGATAGGTAATATGCCCTGTGAGTCACCTCTGTGTAACTGTTTCACAGTAGCAAGTAAAATCACAACATGTGTCCCAAAGGGCAGGGTAGCATATGGCTAGGCTGCCCTAGGCCCAGGGCCAATAGCATAGTACCTACCTATGACACAATGCACACACACATGTACTCAGTGCAATACCAGCTATGTGAGGTTGAATTAGTGTGACACTGACTGTGTGCAAGGTCTGTAAAGGTGTGATAGCTTAGCATGAGTTTGTGTCTGTCATGGTAGTTTGTGTCCTAGGTGTGAGGCCAGAGAAAGATGTGTCAGTTATCGGGATGCAAACATAGTAGATTGGCGTATGTTGTGCTGTTGTTCCCTGTGTACGACTGCGGTGTCCCATTGTAGGCAGAAGCAATACATGTATGCTCAGTAAGTGGTACTGCTGTTGAATCCAGCTCACATATGAACTGTTGTACTACCTGAAGTTGTAGGCCTAAACACTACAGTATGGTGTATGTTCACATTCCCTGGTAACACTGTCTGGTGTGTTTCCTGTAGTCTGCACAGATTACATACCTCATGCATAGGTATCTGTAAGTAGGGGCACACAGTACTATAAGGTACACAGTTAATGCTCATCTGTGTCATACATTTGTGTGTTGTATGTATGTGTAATGTGTGTGTAATGATGCCTGTACCATGGCCGCAATCACATGTGTGTTACAGGATATGTGTGTGTACCTGGCAGCATGTATACTCTGTGACAGCAGTATGCTGGCTATATTAACAACTGTGCACATATGTCAGGTAGGGGTATGGCATCAAAGACTAGGGTGGATTACCATTAAAACTGTAAATGTGCATTGCATTCATTGCATGGGATGACAATATTCTTCATCCATTAGCTTGATACATACCCCCAGTGTGAGGTTGAGCATTGTATCCCAAACAGTGTGCCGAGTGCTGGTGTATACTAGCTTGTTGTATGGAGTGTGGCAGGCACTGTCAAACAGTTGTGGGCTGAGCACTGATATGTGGTATTGAACATGTGTATCCCCTGATAGACAGACAGATGCTATATATGGCAGTTAAGTGATATCAGTACATTAGAATATTAAGTGTGCCACATGACTTGCTAACATATTTTTCTTTTCGTTCCAGGGTGATGGTGCATCAGTGTAGCCCACCTTATACAGCAGCAGAGGATCAGGAGATCCACCAAAGCCTGGTGCAGAATTTCTCTGTGCTGTTTTCCAGGACCAGCCAGAACCAGCATGAGAGGGCTGCACTGTGGCAAGATCTTGTCCGTCGGGTAAATGACATAGGCATGCATAACCGAACATATGAGCAGGTACGCCATCACTGCAGTGATTTAATTAGACATGTCCGGCAGCGTGCGTCTGATATCCACAGACAACAGCTTGCCACAGGTGGTGGGGTACATATCCACCCCCCCTCACCAGTGTGGAGGAGCACCTCCTAAGTGTTGTGGCTCCAGGTCAACAACAACAACATCCACAAACATGTGTCATCATGGAGGCCGGAGCCACCCAGCATGTTGAAATGGAGTGTGCAGGTAACATGCCATATCTGTAGTTGACTGTTCTCTGTACTGGTAGTTTATGCGTGTGTGAGATGTGTACTGTGTGTGTAGCTGTTAACCTGCCGATTCTTCTGCAAGATTGATATTCTGAGTATAATCTGGATACCTGTGAAAGCCAACTGTTGTACTACTGTACTTTACCGTACTCACAGTATCAATGGCACAGTTGTGGCCACTGGCAATCACTCTCATATTTTTGCAGGTCCCTCTGGACTGACAGCAAGGCAGCCAATCCATGCTGGTGAGTGTGTAATAACAATACTATTGCTAATGACATGTGCATGTCATATGGAGGTGTAGTGTGTGCACATGTAACACACCTATGCATAATGCATGCTGTGCATGTTTGCTGTGAGACTATGCATATCCCATTATTCTCAGAAGCTGCTTCACTCACATGCAATACACAGAGCATGACACACATGTGTGGCAACACAGTACTGGACATTGGATAGGCATACGTGATACACATGTACACAACACACACATGTTTGGCATAAACACTACACCATAGCCTGCTACACATGTCCAGTTATGACACCTGCTGTATGCCCACCCTTCAGTATCCCACTTATCATCTACGCAGCACACATCATATACCTGAGGGGTAGAGGCCTATCATGTCTTTGTGCAACAGTCTTGAACAAATAATACATTCATGTTAGGCAATGCTCACTATTGGCTACCTTACACACCCATGTAACATGTGGCTGTGTAATTGTGGATGTAGTCATGTTACTGCACTTCATGTGCAGCACGCTAGCTGCCTGTCTGGCACACATTATTATTGCTGACTGACCACAAGAAGCATATTGATCATGGCTCACGTTACTACACCCCATCCAGTTCCACTGACCACAAAAGTACACATAGCAGTTATTGCGTAGCACCATCATGTGTTGTGTGTGTGTGCAAATATAGGCACCCACAGCTTGTAACACTTGCACAACATTGTTCTGTCTTTGTACACATTGTGTCCCAGAGTGGAGACAATCACTGAACAACTACACACAAGCATCAAGTACACATATACTGTTATTAACAAGGGCTGTCTACACTTGCACTGCATGTTCCTGTGCAACACATAATCTACATGCTGACGTGTGCAGTGATGTTTTTCCTTGTGATACTGTCACCCAACCTCAAACAGTATTGTGTATGTGTTGAATTGCAGGTGCGTCTGTGTTTGTATCTGCTGTACTGAGGAGTGTGCCTGTGTGCTTGTGTGCCTGTGTGCTTGTGTGCCTGTGTGCCTGTGTGCTTGTGTGCCTATGTGCTTGTGTGCCTGTGTGCCTGTGTGCATGTGTGCTAACATCATGTACACATTTGTAAACTGTGTTTCCTATCTTCCTCTCACAGGTTCTGATGTTGCTCTGGTGGAGTGCAGCAAGGAACCTGAAGCCACTGCTGGGGATAGTGATAATGATGATACATGTGTAATGGCACAGGGAGGTGTGACAGGGTCTGTCGTTGGTCAGCCAATCGACACTACACAGCAGTTAACCCCATCAATGCGCACAGTCATCCTGCCGATATATCCATTGTCACCAATGTCCTTAGCTGAGGGACAGCATACAGTGGACATTGACCAGGGTAGTGTGGTATCATTGGCACATGCATCCCCTCACAGCAGCCATGGCCAGATTCCTGACATGGTACCACACAGGCAGATGTCCAGGGTTTCTCGTGGGAGCATCCGTGGTCATACTGCCCCTGTCAGATGTGCCCACAGAGGTCTTTCAACCTCAGCTATGTTCTGGGCTGTAATGCAGGTACAGGCACGTATGGAACGGTACATCAGACAGGTTCTGAGGGAGCTTAGAGCACATTGCACCACCATGAATGACACTATGCGTGACGTTGCGGCTGCCATCCATAATATCAGCGAGGTCATTGATAGACGTTGGGGGGACACATTAGATCTCTTCCACAACTACATGTCCAGGAGCCAGGACAGTGCAGGACGGTTGAGGCATCGACGTGGGTGTATGCCAGCAACATCATCAGCTGTCAGTCATCGTGGACGACAACAAACCCGCAGCCGCTCCCATGGTGCCAGTACCAGCCCCAGCAATGCTGGGTCTGTGCTGTCATTACACCATCCTAGAAAACCATGTGCACGTGGCTCTGGACAGTCCCAGCAGGGACATGTGTCTAGTCAACAACCCACTGCCTCTGATGACAGTACCCAGTCTGGTTTAGTACCTAATACTGTCCGTAGCACCCCTGCCAGGCACAGGTACAGTGTCCGTGGCCAGAGACAGTGATCTGTATGAAATGGCAGGTACAGTCTGTGGCTGTCCACAAACACCCGTATATGGCAGCCACGTGGTGGAACTGTGTGCATGCATATACACACACACATAATGCTAACACCTAGGGCTAACACATACACACACACATCACATCAACATTGCCCCATGTTGTACTGTTGTCCCTCACTAACACACACACACATACATGTCGACTGGATGTGTCAATGGCAGACTCTGGCAAACCAAGTACACACCCTGTGCATATGATGAAACTGTACCACCTCCTGCCATCTGTAACATTGATGCAGGAACAGGATAGCATGGTGCTGATGCACAAGGTGACTACATAGCACTGTAGTAATATTATCATGTTGTTAACAGTACAGTGTAATGATATTGTTGTGGGTATATCCGAGCATGCATGATGCATTAACACTATGATTGTCATTGTAGTTTTGTATACACCAGTGTTAATTCCCAAAGTGTACTGTCTGCACGTGTGCCACATGGCTGTTGTGTGTACCTGTGCCTGCATGTGTTGGGGTGTGGACAGTACATGTGTGATGTTTGCAGCACAGAGTTGCAGGTGTACATTTGTGAACATGGTTAGCATGGAACATGACATGGTTTGACAGTATGCTGTGGGTGATACAGTTTCCAAATGTCAATGGTCTGCATTCTGGTAGTATACACAGCCTACATAGCCTGACATTCAGTGGTCATTACATGGTGTCTCCTCAACTGATACACAGATGTAGGAACCCGGTGTCAGTGATATCCCTGCAGTACTACACTATACCAGTAGCCATTCTTACTGAGCCCCACACATCCCTGGGAACAATACTCTTTGGCATATAGCAGTCTCACATACATGCCAAGACACTACGGATATGTCCTTCCACGACTGAAAATGCATACAGTGGCCTACAATGCATTCTATACATGACACACCTAACCACCACAAGGGTATCATACAGACAGATACCTGTTGTCCAAGCCATGCTGTATTGCTGTAAAGCAACTGTAGCATTGTCATCGGCATGTACTTAACATAGTATTCCAACAGTACCATGTAGGTGGTAGCACCCATCATGTAGAACGGGTAATGGTGTGTACATGTGGACAAGTGTTATCTTGTCTATCCTGTGATATTCACATTTCCAAAGGTATTCTGCAGTCCCTCTGTGTATCACCTAAGCAAGAAGGTGTCTGTATGCATATCAGCAACAGTTGCCATACACCTACACTGGATGTCCATCACTCACAGACTTTGCTGTGTTTTAACATGTTTGACATATACTCCAGACATGAACCCTCACCCACATTAATCTATCAAAGCTTTCATGGGTGTGTGTCACATAGTTGGCCTAGGACACAGATCACTGCAGTAGCCTGCATTGTCACCAACATACATGTATGGCCTAAGGTCTGGGAAGCTGCGGCACATGCTGGCAAAGGTAATGGCTGTATTCATATGAGGCAGGCTTCACACATAGGAACTATTAAAGGTCACAGGTACAAATCTGTATGTGGCACACACATACCTAATGTGTGCATTGAAATTATTGTTATAATAATATGTCATACAATAATAAAAGCAAAACACACAACACATTGACAAACTGTGTGACAAACACACACGTGGCATTTGTAGGATTCAAACCACTACCTAACTATGTTATGATACTTAAGAAAGACGCATTAGTGCAGCGCGCTATTCGCATTACTGGATGGTTTCCTTTCTACTGCTGTATTTATAGGGTGCTGACATCATCAGTCTTTACAAAGAGGAATGTACATCTTTTAGTGTGTTATCCCAGTCTTCAAAAAGGCTATTCCTTTCACAGAGAATTGCATACATACACCCCCCCACACACACACACAGTGTTTGCAGGATTCAAACCCCTACCTAACTATGTTATGATACTTGAGAGAGACGCATTAGTGCAGCGCACTATTTGCATTACTGGATGTTTTCCCTTCTCCTGCTGTATTTATAGGGTGCTGACATCATCAGTCTTTCCAAAGAGGAATGTACATCTTTTACTATCCCTCAGTATGGGGGATAACAATATCTGTACATTAACAGACGCCTAGTTCAGGGTCACATATGCACACTGGCACTGCCAGGTTATGTTCTATACCATGCTTCGTGACCACAGGATTTGTAACACACAACACAACTAGGGGGTGTATCCATATACATCACAGATACACACACCTCTGGGTTGGTACCACTGCACTAAGCATGACAGGCCATACATATACAACTACCATTGTGCAAAACTGCCTTTTGGTTTGGTGTGTAGTTCAGACCACCCCCCCCCCATACCCAGGAACCGCACTTGGCTTTCCTGGGAACAGTGTAGGATATGAAGATCTTCACACACACCATTATACTGGTTGACTTCAGGTACACGAATATTGATTGGGGATACTACTCAGGCCTCATCAACATCACACTACAGCCACTATCATTTGTGAATCTATGTGCTATGGCACAACCAGTCACCACAGCCACAAGGGGGAATACATATTGGACCTGATCATCACCAACATGGGGACTCTATGTTCCACACCAGAGGTAGAACCCTCATTGTTAAGATCAGACCATAAACAACTTTCCCTGGACATCCATATCCCGTCCCCACCCCCAGCCAAGGAAATCACTGTAAAGAATTTCTCAAAAGCAGACTTTGCACTTGTGAAGACTGGGGTGGAATACTTCAAAGGCCCCGTGCCTGAGGATAATACAGCCCAATCTGCAGAATCCTTTGCAAATGCATTCTTTGAGCACCTGCAGGTATGCATTGATCATGCTATCCCAAATAAAACCATGACTTCTCCAAGACAGGAGACCTGTCAGGTTGACCCCATCCATATATAAGCTGTACAACAGAAGGAGGAAGCTACTACATAACAGAGCATTATCCCACAGAGGGAGGACATCTTTGAACAGTATTGTCAAGACACTTCAATCCCTCATATAATCATCACTTGCAAGTTTTGACAGTGAAATTGACCAGACACTACAGATAATCACAAGGCCTTCTTTAGTTATGTAAGGAATATGTGTGGAAACACCCAGATATGCTCTGAATTGTTGCATAACAGCACAAAATATGCCAAACCTATGGACATAGCCTACACCCTGGCAGACAGAGTCTGCACAAACACCCCCCCCCTTACCCCCCAAGGGTACAGATGCTCATCCCAAATGAATGTAACCTCCCTGACATCACAGATGCACAGGTGAAAGGTGCCCTCTCCACAGCAAATAACACAGCATATGTATGGGACTGGACGGTGTCCCAGGCTGTGTCCTACATGAGCTCTGTGTAGAACTGAACACTCACATAAAGTCACTGTTCCAACTTAGCCTTACTACAGGATATGTACCCTGAGAATGGCATACACATACAGTGCTCCCACTCCACAAAGGTGGTGCCACAACGGACCACAGGAACTATCACCACATAAGCCTGACTAGTGTGGTAGAAACAGCTATGGAACGTATTATCATGGAAGTCATAATCAAAAACATTGTGAGCCTCCAGACAGTGGATCATACACAATTAGGCTTTGTTAAGGGCAGATCTTGCCTCTTACACATAGTTCATATCTTTGAAACGGTTACTGAAGCCATGGATGAGGGCAAGGTAGTTCACACAGTCTACCTGTACCTTGCAGAAGCCTGCAACACATTACCCCACTCAGGCATCATACATATGCTTACCAGCTTAAATATCAACCCCTATATCACTAGATGTGTTGCTATCTGCCTCAGGGATGGAACCCACATGGTCAGAATTGCAGGTGCCATGTCCAATTCCAGACCAGTTACAACTGGTGTCTCACTGGGCTCAGTTGTGGGACCTGTCCTGTTCGGTATGTACTTCTCTGAGGTTCAGACTAACACGGGGGGGATTATGTCTAACAAACATCACAGATGACTGCTAACCGGGGGCTATAAGCAGCAGAGATGGATGCTTGCTGCCAGAGTCATGGCCTCGTGCTAGATGCTAAGACATGCATAGTCATCCCCTTTGGGGAAAACAAGGTGCACACAAATTACCACATAAGTGGTAATCCATTAAGTACAGAAGATGTATTTACAGATTTGGGGACCAACATAGATCGTAACCTCTCCTTTGCTAATCACATTGACAGAGTCATCGCAAAGACCTTTATATAGCCCTTCTTATCACATGGGGGTTTGCATGTAGATCATGGGAGGTCATTGTGGCCCTCTACTAGTCACTCATCAGGCCCATGTTTGACTACAATGCCCTTTTGGGGTGTACCTTACCCAACACCTGCAGCAACTACAGTGACCACAACAGTACCTCCCCAAGAGGATCGTGGGCTACACACAGATGTCCTATGCAGCTCAACTAAAGGATCTCCAGCTCTACTCAGTTGCTTAATGCCTACTCAGAGGTAATCTATGCCTGACGTACACAGCCATGTCAAACCCAGCAGTAATGGACATGCTCCACCTCATAACATCCAAGACCCTTAGAGCTACACACTCCAGAGACTTAAACCTCAGCGCAAAACTAAATGGGCCATGCTGCAGGGACAGATTCATTACCCAGAGGCTCCCCTCACTCTGGAATTGAATCCCAATTAAAGTTAGACATAGCCCCTCGCCAACCCTCTTCAAGCAAAATCCAGCCGCATGGATGGGAACTTGCAAATTCACCCCTGGGATCTCCACTGTGTCCCCGCTTGACAGAGGCACAGCAAACTAGCCTTAAAGGGTGCCTTCTGTGACCTACTTTACAGAGGCACAGTAGGCTACTCTACTGGGGAGGCAGATGCCAAATACACTCTGCCTAGGCTTATGAATTCCCTAGGGCAGACAGCCTAGTATCGACCTCTGCACCTATGTTTATGTTCAGGATGCACAATCTTTGTCGCTGATACTGTTTGCAGGTCTTTATTGCTGTAGCTTTCCCAGTTACTATGAAAAACTTGTGTATCTGCGTAACATGTTTGATCATGACAGGGTTCTAGTATATTAATATATGCGTCTGTTGTCATTTAACTGTGTGCACAGGGCGGATTGCTGGATCGTGGGAGGTTCCTGGCTTAACACATACAACTGCCAGATATGTGTGGCCGACTGCTATACTCAGACATGGCCTAAGTGTGTGAGCATGCCCAGTTCAGGCTTTCCATGGTTTGTTGCCTGACATGTCTCATTTATCCGTGTGTGAGCATGCCCAGTGTGACCTTTCCATATGTTGTGATCTGAAGTCCACTACATTTGTGGTTGTGTGTGAACATGACCAATATTGACATTTATACTGTGTGTGTTGGAAGTCATGTTGTGTTCTTACTGCCAGACTCCTTTGTGTCATAACTCAACAGGGATTATGCTGTGCCTGCAGGGTTTCCATGGGATAGTTTGCAAAGACTTGTCAACATTCTTTCATACTGGCTGAACACTGCAATATTGTCATGGTGTAGTGGTTCAGTACTTTCACGATAGTGCACAGTATCATGGTTTTGAGTCCCATCACTGCTTTAAATGTTCATACTGAGCAGACCAGACTGGTTAAGGGCCAGTTGGGCAACTATGAGCATGTTGCATTTTGTTCAGCTATGGCCTACTTAAACCAGGCTTGTCCAACATTGCTGTGTATTCACCAACTTGGGTGGACATTGCCAAACATTACTTCACATTGACCACAGTTGTACTAGTTGGTGTGTGTGATTCTGTTCATAGGTTCATACTAGGCTATCTGCCCTAGGGTATTTATAATCCTAGCCAGAGTGTGTTTGGCTTTCAACACACATTTTAAGTGGAATTTGCAATGACATTTTCCAAGGTTAGTATACTGTGCCTCTGTCTAACAGTGACATAGAAGTGATACCCAGGGTAAACCTACAATCTCCCATCCACTCATCAAGATTCCTCTTGAAGAGAGTCAATGAGGGACTTTGGCTAACCTGGAGTGGGAGTTTACCCAAGAGTGGAGGGAGCCTCTGGGTTATGAATCTGTCACTCCAGCATGTCCTATTTATTTCAGTCATGAGGTTCAGGTCTCTTGAGCGCATAGCTTGATGGGATTCGGATTTTCTGAGGTGCAGCATGTCCATTGATTCCAGGTTGGACATGGCTTTATACATCAGGCACAGATTACCTCTGGGCAGGCGGTATGCCACTGAATGGAGCTGCAGTTTCTTTAACCGGGCAGCAAATGGCATCTATTTGAGCCCTTTGATTCTCCTGGTGAGGTACTTTTGTGGTCTTTCCAGCTGCTGCAGGTGTCTGATAAGGTACATCCCACAAGGGGCATTGTACTCAATTATGGGTCTGATGAGAGATGAGTAAAGAGGCACGATGACCTCCCCTGATCTAGATGTGAATACCTTCATAATTAGGTGGGCTATATGAAATGTTTTTTCTAAACACTTTGGCCACGTGGTTGTCGAATGAGAGATTGCTATCAACTTGGGTCCCCAGGTCCCTTATCACTTCTTCCATACTTAATGGGTTACCACCTATGTGGTAATTTGTGGGCACTTAGTTTTTGCCAAAGGGTATGACTATACACTTTTTTGCATTTAGCTTGAGGACATGTCTCTGGCACCAGTTGTATGTTTCTATGAGGCCCTTTTGTAAGATGCTTGTGTCAGCTGGAGGGACGATTATGGCGCCCAGTTTGCAGTCATCTGCAAACTTGTTCAGCCACAGTCCTTCTGTGTTGGACTGTACCTCCGTGAAATATATACCAAACAAGGGAGGTCCCAGGACTGAGCCTTGTGGGATGCCACTTGCAGCTGGTTTGGGGTCTGACATGGCTCCAGCATTTCTGACCATGTGGGTTCTGTCCTTGAGCCAGTTTGCAACCCATCTAGTGACATAGGGGTTTATATTGAAGTTGGTGAGCTTATCTATAATGACCAAGTGAGGTATTGTATGGAAGGCTTTTGCGAAGTCCAGGTAGGCTGTGTGGACCACCTTCCCCTCGTCAGTGGCCTTGGTGACTGTTTCAAATGACTCAACCAGGTTTAAGAGGCAGGATCTGCCCTTAACAAAGCCAAACTGGGTAGGATCCAGTGTCTGTAGGTCCCCAATATCTTTATTTCTGAGGTCCATGATGATCCTTTCCATAGCTTTGCAGACCAAGCTAGTCAGGCTTCTGGGCGATAGTTTGCAGTATCCATTAAGGCACCACCTTTGTGGAGAGGGACCACTGTTGCTGTACACTGCTCTTTGGGTACATATCCTGTGGTAAGGCTGAGATTGAACAGTGGTTTTATGTTTGTGTTCAATTCTTCTTGGGGTTCATGTTGGACACAGCCCAGGACACCGTCTGGTCCCATTGATGCTGTGTGTTTTGCTATGGAGAGGCTGGCTGTTACCTGAGTATCTGAGATGTCAGGGGGCCAGCACTCTGCTGGGATAGATATTTGCCCTTTTGGTGGGGGGGGGAGTTTGCACTGAACCTGTCAGCTCGGATGTTGGCAATGTCTGTGGATTTGGTATATTGTTTGTCATTTTGGACTAATTCTGAGCATATCTGGGAATTCCCACCCAGGTTCCTACCATAACTAAAGAAAGCTTTGTGATTATCCTTAGTGTCCTGTACAATTTTTATCTCAAAGATGGCCTTAGACGATTTTATGTGTGGCCGTAGTTTTTTAATAATACTGATCAGAGATGCCTTCCCTTTTTGGGATTTTGCTCTATCATATAGTAGGTTCCTCCTTGTATTGTATGGTTTGTTTATGGCTGGGGTCCACCAGACATGGTGCCTGCCTTTGGAGGATTGGGTCTTGGTTTTATTTGGGATTGCATGATCCATGCATTCCTGAAGGTGTTCATAGAATGCATTTATAAAGGGTTCTGAGGTCTGGGCCATATTTTCCACAGGCACAGGGGCTGTGAAGGATTCCACCTCGGTTTGGAGGAGTGTGACATTTGCTTTAGTGAAATTTTTTCACTGTGGTTTTCTGGCCATGGGCTGGGGTTGGGATGTGAATATCCAGTGAGATTACTCTATGGTCTGATCTTACCAGTGAGGGATACACTTCTGGTCTTGGGCATAGAGTCCCCATGTTGGTGATGATCAGGTCCAGTATGTTTTCCCCTCTTGTGGGAGTGGTAGCAAGTTATTCCATAGCATTTGAGTTTATAAATTCTAGGAACCTTTGGGCTAGGGTGTTGGAGCTAGGGTAATGCTCCCAGTCTATGTTTGGGTAGTTGAAGTCGCCCAATATAATGGTGTTTGGGGAGACCTTCATATTTTCATGTGTTACCCAGTCGGCCAAGTGTGGTTCCTGGGTTTAGGAGGGTGGTCTGTAGCAGGCTATGAACTGGAAGGCGGTTTTACCCACTGTTAGTTGCACATGGATAGTCTCTGATGCTTCATGCTGTACCACCAACCTGGGTGTGTGGGTATCTTTGACAAATATTGATACTCACCCTCCTTTTGTAGTTTGTTCCATGTTTTGTGGCTGTAAAGCATGGTATGAGGTGTAACCTGTTAGTGCTAGGGTGCTCTTGGGAGCCTTGAACCAGGTTTCTGTTACTGCACAGATATCAACATTCTCCATGCTGAGGAGAGTTTGGAGTGCATGCATCTTGCGGTTTAGACTTCTGGCATTGAATAGCATTACTTCTAGTTTCTTATCCCTTGTGATACCTATGGAGGTGGGTTTGTCTTTTGAGCCTTACCTGAAAAAGGCATTATGGGTGTGACAAGAGCCTTTGACAATATCCAAAAGGCCACAGGTGACAGGTGAAAGCCATCCCTAGCGAAGCATCATGTCTTGTCGAGCATGTCATCCCAGGCTGACAGGCATTGGATCCCCTTTCACTGACACCAATACTTAAGCCAATTGTTGTAATTGATCATCTTGTCTTCATATTGTGGCATCATGCTTGGTGAGGGTAGGATGATACTCAAGGTCATCAAGTTTGCATATACTACATGGTGGTAAATGCTGTTTAGCACTACCTTACATTACTTAACAAATGGCAATCATGCCTCAGGTGGTGCTGCTGGGCTGCCTATGTTGGATGCACATACTACACTCCCTGCACATGTTTGAAAGCAGGTTGTGTCAACTTAGGCATCCCTTTCACTATATGTGGGAGTCAGAGAGAGGTATAATTTCCAGGGTTCCTACAGAGCCAGTGTATGTGCTATGCATTGCCTCTTTGCCAAGGCCAAGGCATACTGGGCACACCTCCTTCTGCCTACTGGGGCAGGCTTAGGTTGTTCCTCCTCTGAGTCATGCTCTGCCTGTGATGGCCTTGGCAATGGTGGGGGGCTGTTTGGCCCAGGCCTATGCTGGTCCTGCTGCAGCTGTTTTCGCAGAATCATATTATGTAGCATGGCACATACCATGACAATTTCGGTACATGTAGTTGGTGAGTATTGCAAGGCTCCACCAGATGTGTCCAGGCACCGGAACCATGACTTGAGCAACCCAAACACACGCTCGATTACATTTCATGTTTGTGTGTGTGCCTCATTATGGCGTTCCTGTTCAGGTGTGTGTGCATTTCTGATGGGTGTCATCAGCCATGGCTCCAGTGCATAGCCAGCATCCCCCACTAGGTGACCATGTGGGATGTCCCCATTGGCAAATGTCTGGTACAGCTGCGTCAGATGCCAGATATGGGAATCATGGTAGCTTCCAGGGCAGCCAGCACACACATTCATTATTATGCCCTGGGAATCACACACAACCTGGTAGTTGATGGAGGGGAAGCCCTTGCGGTTAATGTAGGCCCTACCCCGCTCACCGGCTGGTGCTTTGATGCGTATATGCGTGCAGTCTATTGCACCCACTACATCAGGGTATTCTGCTATTTGCTGGAAGAGACGCATATTGCTGGCCAATACCTCACTGGAATTGGGGAAATATACATGATCACCAACATGTGCTGACATGGCATCCAGGAACTGGTGCAGTACCCTGGATGCTGATGCCTGCGATATCCCCATCATATCACCAGTTGGTCTCTGGAAGGTACCTGTTGCTAGTATTCTTAGGCCAACACATACCTTGGTTTCCACTGGGATGGGTTCCCCTCTGTTGGTTCTGTGTGTGAGGTGTGGCCTGCACAGCTCAACAATTTGCTGCAGGAGGTCTCTGTCCACTCTATAGCGCTCCACTATCTCCAGCTCATGTAACCCCTGGTAGGTGACCCTGGGCCTGTACACTCTTCTCCTTCTCCTCACTGTGGGTTGTCCAGCAACATTTGCATTATCACCACCCTCAGCATGTTGCATATGTCGCCTTATAACAGCAATGGCAGCCCCTAGCATTTTTTGTCTGAGTGAAGCTTTTTCAGTTTTCACTTCTAGTAGCTTACTCCAGTGTTGCAGTGTCTCTTGAGAGAAACAAACTGCACTGTTGTTTGCAGAGTTTTAAGTGCTGGGCTGGGCTAGTGTTCTGCTTGTGTAATTGCCTGATTCTGATTGTTTGCACATGCTAGCTCTACTAGTATTCCCTGGTAGCTTCCTACTATTTGTTGTGCTTCCTTTTTCCTTTCTGTTTCCTCAGGGGGGAGCGACGTGCATACAAGCACAAACACGCTCACAGCAGCTCACACACGCGCACACATGCTTAGACGGACTAATACTTGCTTATTCAGGTTAAAACAAGCGCACACCAGCGCAAATGCGCTTACAGGTCTTTAAACAGCCTTATACATGCTTACTCTGGCTTAAACACGCGCACGCACATTTCCACGCGCGCACTCTGTCTTACTCGAGTTTACAGGCACGCACATGCGCGCATACCCACTCAGCAAGAAACTTTGGTGTTATCCACAGTATACACCTTCCATTTCTTGGCTTTCCCTGGCCTACCTGTTGACACACCTCTTTCCATAATGTCTAACTGACAGCTAAGACATGCCACTCTGCTCCAATGAGCTTCACTACTTTCATACATACCCCCCTTGTGATGTCACTATCTCCTACTCTGTTACTCCCCATATCCTACTCCTACACTCCACTGACTGTGCTCATTTGGTATGTAAAAGTGCGATTCACTATCCTAACACTCATTTATATAGGATTGCCTACTAATGCTTGGTTACATGTCTTAGACTGGGCTTTTCCCCTTAGCAACCCATACTCGGTGGCCATGTTGTCTTCAGCCTGCTATTCCCTTACATTGTAATTTAGCAATTTTCATAAGTTCCACGTTTGTGGCTTTTATTTTCTTATTTTATGGTTTTTATAGTGCACCCCATTTGTGCGGCACTGCACTACGCTTAAACATCGGAAATCGCCGAAAAAAAAAAGTATTTTTATTTTAATTTTGCATCTGGGAACATTTCCAATGGCCGTATATTTGGCCATTGGCATGCTTCCTCAACCATATGCAACTTTATTTGGAGCTGACAAGGCTCCATTGTGCTATTTACAGAATGGTACTCAGTTGTCAACTGAGTACATTTCTACAACTAACACGGCTCCTACTCGGACAGGTTTGTGCTTCCTGGATCGCAAATTTACCTCATTTGCATGCCTGTCGGCTGCAAGTGAGGTAATTTGCATATCCCAGCCCTGTCCATGTAGGAGACATTTTAGGAGCTCTCTTACATGCCCCTACAGACTGTTCCTGGATCGCTCGTCAGACATGATGGCTGCATGGAGTTTTACTCTACTCGTACACTCCGTGCAAGCCATCGTGAATCTGGCCCATTATCTTGATGGTACCTCTGAAACCAACTCAAGGTAAAATGTCACCTTTGTTTGGCCCATAAAATCAGCCAGCATCCAAAGCCCAGAGAAGTCTTAACCAGGCCAGCAATCCAACTTCCCATTTATCTTTTAAGCTATGTACTACAGATGATTCCAACCCTCTGTCCAATAGAATGCCACCTCCCTTTGGAAGATGAGTCACTAGAAAAACACCTTAATACCTTTCCAATGAGTGAAAGCTTTAGATTCTTGACTCAGTAGATGGTTTGCTTTGCAATGCATTCTACTTTTGTTTTCTTATTATGTCCTTTGTAACAATTTACCACGTCTGGATGTCTTTTACTGGATATATCTTCCGATATCTTTGGAGCTGCAGTGGTCATATTGGTAAGTGCTATTTTTTTCTGCATAAACATTACACTGTATCAAATCTGTTTTTCCTTCCTAAGGCAACACTTCCTTTTTATGTGTTTCATTAGCCTTATTACTGTTGCTTTTCTTGTAACACTTCCTTAGTCATACCTTTTTCCATGTGCTCTAAAGCTTCTTTAATAATATTGTTTTGATTTGATTTGTTCAAGAGTTTACATTTTTTATTTGTAACTTTTGACACTTGTTCTTATGCAATTATTTTTCTTTCTTGCTCTTGCAAAATATACTCTTTGTGGAAATTCTGGATGATGTTGCATATTTAAATGATGCATAATCTCTTTCTTATCCTCAAATGTCCAATTTATTGTCTCTATGTCTCTTGCTTGGACTATTGGTGTTTTTTTCTGTTTGTTTTTGTGGACTACAGCTTCCTTTTGCCATGGAGGGAACTGGTATCAGTATGACCTAGCCCTCTGATAGGAATGTTTCCATGTTCTGAGGATTCTGCGCAGTCTTTTTTGCCAGCCTGGCACCAGTGTGTACTCCAAGGAATGGGCACTTTCTTTACCCCAGCACCTATGAACCCAGTCTTCTTTTCTATTTATTGACCTGCCTCCTTCCATGATATATTAAATATAATCTCAATGTCAGTATCATCTTGTTGAGGTTTTGTGAAAATGTGGCCCACCATGTGAAGGTACTCGGCATGAACTGAAGATAAATTCATATCCATCAAAATTTGTTTCCTTTTCTTGCTGATTTCATCTCTCTTAATGGTGCTGTGAGGCTACTAGATGCATTTACAAATTGTGAGCTTCAGATTATCATACTTCAAAGGCATTTTACTTCCTTGGCATTTGTAAATGGTAACATGTCTTCTATGACTTTTATTTTAATAGGGCCAGGTGACATTTCCTCACTATCAAGCAAAATTGTAGCTAGCCTAAGTAGCACCTGGTGCATTTCACCAATCTGGCACCCCCGCAACTGTAAGTTGAGGAGGAGCAAAAAGAAAAAAGTCCAAGTGGCCAAACAGCTTGTTACAGTTATACTGCTACACACAAAGTGCTGCCGCACATCAGTCTTAACTGTAAATGCAGTAAGGGTCTTCATTTCTGAAAGCCGGTACTGCAGTTGTTGTTTATCTTTTCGGCTTTTCCCAGTTAGGGGTCACCACAGCAGAACTCCAGTCCGCTAATGATTGGCAGTCAATTTTTATGGTGCCAAGTTGCCAGCCCGACACCCAACCTTCAGTGAAGGTACACCCATTCACACATGTCCTTCGAAGGCCACTCAACCACAGGGAGGACATGCAGACTCCACACAGAAGGCACTCTAGCTGAGAATCGAACAGGAGAACCTCTTGCTGTGAGGCAACAATGCTACCGCTGTACCACTGTGGCTTATCAAAAGCTGGCACTGCAGTATTACCCACAAATAAGTAACATGCTTCATTTCTGAAAGCCGGTACTGCAGTATTACCCACAAATAAGTAACATCCTTCATTTCTGAATGCCGGTACTGCAGTACTACCCACAAATAAGTAACATCCTTCATTTCTGAATGCCGGTACTGCAGTACTACCCACAAATAAGTAACATCCTTCATTTCTGAAAGCTGGTACTGCAGTATTACCCACAAATAAGTAACATCCTTCATTTCTGAATGCTGGTACTGCAGTATTACCCACAAATAAGTAACATCCTTCATTTCTGAAAGCCAGTACTGCAGTATTACCCACAAATAAGTAACATCCTTCATTTCTGAATGCCGGTACTGCAGTACTACCCACAAATAAGTAACATCCTTCATTTCTGAATGCCAGTACTGCAATATTACCCACAAATAAGTAACATCCTTCATTTCTGAATGCCGGTACGGCAGTGCTACCCACAAATAAGTAACATCCTTCATTTCTGAATGCCGGTACTGCAGTACTACCCACAAATAAGTAACATCCTTCATTTCTGAATGCCGGTACTGCAGTACTACCCACAAATAAGTAACATCCTTCATTTCTGAATGCCGGTACTGCAGTACTACCCACAAATAAGTAACATCCTTCATTTCTGAATGCTGGTACTGCAGTACTACCCACAAATAAGTAACATCCTTCATTTCTGAATGCCGGTACTGCAGTACTACCCAATGGCTACTGTTGATTGTGCTCCCTAACACTTTGCACCTGGGGCAGCTGGCCCTTTTCCCCACCCTAGCTCCCCCTCTATTAGAAAATATGAAGCCATTAAATTTAGGTATACTTTTCCCAGATTCACATTTTCTTTGTTTAAGGTTAGCACATTTTTGTTTTAGTCTCCAGAGGTACCTTTCTTATATGTCAACATGCTCTTTATTGTGTTTCACTATAAACAGTTATGCCACAAATGAGTTTTGAGCATGCTTTATTTTTTGTATGACCTGATTTATTATATTTTTGAATATAGTTGATGCCCAGCTCACACTAAATGTCAGTATTTTATATGTAATTTGCCTTATGTTGTGAAGAAGGACATAATACTTCTGTTGACCGGGTAATTCAAGTTAATGGCACCCTGATGTTAAATCCAGCTTTAAGATACATTTGTTCCACTCAACTCACTGATAATGTCATCATCGGCTATAGAAGGTAACCACTTTCCTACTTGTATGGCACCATTGGATACACACATCAGTACATATTCTTTTACTAGTTTCATTGGCTTTATGGTATAACTAAATGACAGCCAAACTTTGCAGGCTATTATACAACTTTCTACGATGGAAAGACAAACGTTTGTCTGACTGTACTACAGATGGCATATTAGAGTCTCTGTCACTTTACTATGCCTTCAAATAAAGGCTGAAAATCAAACCTATGAACCCTTAAACCAAAGTAGAGTTAAGAAATGTTCTTGTTTTAATCAAAACATTAATTCTACTGCCCGTCACTGTCTTTATATGTGTGTGTGTGTGTGTGTGTGTGTGTGTGTGTGTGTGTGTGTGTGTGTGTGTGTGTGTGTGTATGAAGTTTATACTGGGAGCTCTCATTAAGTACTCTTGTTGGTTGTTACGTAATAGACAGAGGAAGATCATGGATTCCTTGCGACACCATTGGAGGACTCTCTGCCACACTTAGTGCTTTTACAAGGCATGGCCATTTACCAGGTCTCATTGTAGGGAACTATGGCAGACCTCTTGCAGTTACACTTGTTGACTTTTTCGGAAGATGCCGCACAGCATAAGGCATCTCAGTAGTGCAGCCTGTGGTTGGTATCCATAACATAACCATGAAAATTCAAAAACCAAAAACAACTAGCAAGCCAAAAAAAACACAGGTCCTCAAAATACACATTTATTTGATCAAGTAAAATCACGGTTGAGCTCTTTCATCTATTTACACAGACATCATTAGAACCATGAGTGAAACTCTCTGACTTCCTTTTAAAATTTTCTCACTTCCTTCTAAAATTATTGAAACAACCAAACAAAATGTAATTTCATGACATCATTGATTTACTGGTGAAGTACCCACCTTCAAGATATGCCCAGAATAGTCTACCCAGTCCATAATGATCAAGCCCCCTCCTTTGTCCAGTTTCATACACATGATTTTCTTATTCTGTTTAAAGTTTTTGAGAATTTCTCTATCTCGTTTGGATAGATTATATTTTTTTATGTGTCTTATTGTCCAATAATTCATAAATTTCTTTTTTGCACGTTTTCTCAAAGACATTCAAAACCAGATGTAATGGGGGATTAGTAACACGTTTCTTTCTGAATTTACCTGAAAAGTTGTTGCAAGAGTAACCCTCTTCCCCGAATAATATTTGAAAATTAAGCTTACTGGTAAAAATCTTAAGATCTGAGAAAATGAGCCAGTATATTGTGATTGCTGCTCTTGGTTTTATGTGGGGTCATTGCATTTTACTTTATTTTAGTTCAGTTTATTTTTCTCAATTTCAAACAAATAATTTTTTGCTAATTTTCTGCTAGTTTTTCCATCTTTTTCTTAGCTATAAGTTTAAAATAAGTCTTGAAGGCGGGCACTTCACCAGTAAATCAATGATGTCATGAAGTTACATTTTGATTGGTTGTTTCTGGGTGTGTGAAACCAATGCACTATTCAGACATTCACAATTATGTAAGGAATACGAATACAGATTTTTTTGTTTTGGACCAGGTGAAAGTGGACATAAGAGGTGGTCCTTGGGAAGAAAATATTGCCTATAAAGAACTATGGTGGCAATTAAACCTAGAGGCAAACAAAACTCCTGGCTTAAACAAATACATTTCTATTTTACCCCTGTTAAAATTAAAAGCAATGAAGATATAATATAAAAATACCTGCTATAACAAAAAGGACCAGCAGATGGCACCACAAACTTTAAAATGTGAGTTAAATGAAATTAAAAATAAATACATTAACAAATTCAGGATTTCTACATTACACTAGAATAGAATAAAAATAAATGCCAGATCTAGTGAGTTTTAAGTATTTTAATGAACACTTTATTTATGACATCTAACTTATTTGTATTTTTACAATGTTTTTAATTCATTCATTTAAGGCAAAACAGAAAGTAAAGGAGGAGGAAGTAATTTATTGATGTCCTTTTAAAAACTAAAGGACTGACATGATTGGACAGGTTTTAATCACACATGTATAAAAGCTGAATTTGTGTTTTAGCACTTTGTATCTGATGAAGTCACTTGTTGGACGAAAACGCAGTTTAATAAAGCGTTTATTTTTGGATTATCGTGCAATTGGTGGAATTTGTAGTCTGCAGCAGTCTCCTGATCCGTTTGGTTTTTCTTTTATCTTGTTGTAGTTTCTGGGTGTGTGTTGTTTCAATCATTTTAGAAGGAAGTGAGAAAACTTTAAAAGGAAGTGAGAGAGTTTCATTCATGGTTCTGCTGATGTCTGTGTAAATAGACGAAAGCGTTCATCCATGATTTTACTTGATCAAATAAATGTGTATTTTGAAGAACTGTGGTTGGTTTGGCTTGCTGTTTTTTTTTTTTTTTGTTTGATTTTATTACTGCCGGTACCAGAATTCTACTTTTGATTTTGGTTTTATAACCCTGAAAATGGTTGTTGTCAGAGTGATATAAAGGTGTAAAAGGTAGCAATACATGTGTGTATTATGCGTGTCATGCATAACTATGAGTGCAGATTTTCTTTTCAGTGCCTCTGTCACCTAGAAAAGTAATATATGTTGCAAGACATCACTGCTGTGGCCATTGACCTGCCCATACATACTCAGTGCACTTCACAGGTGCTCTTGAGAGTACAATTACTGAGAAAACCTCTTAGTGAGACTCGGCTCACAGGTATGACATGTAGATAAAGCAACGCAGTAACATTTGTTAGGCAGGGCCTAATTAACTACCACAGTCAGAGCCTCTAATTTACATGATAAATAGCCTATATGCTGTCAGGAGCCTCAGAACAGCGCTAAGGAAGTTTGCTGACTGGCAATCTCCCAAACTGAAGTCACAGGTCTAGAAACCTTTTTCATCAGGAGTTATTCTTCTTTGTGAGTTTGAACTTCTTAAATTTGCACTTACATGTTCTACCTCCAGCAGGAACAATTCTGGGAATTGCATAGGCAGTGTACTGCGTGAATGTGTATAGTAACATTTGTAAGCTGCATTCAAATGTAATCATATCAGGTTTGTCAATCTAAAGGGGGCTACCTTGTGCCAAATAGGCGCAAGTGAGTGAATACTTCAACCATAAACTTCTACAGTATTTATTTTGTGAATAACTTTTCTTGCCAATGTGAAATACAGTACAAGTACAATTTTACAGTTGTCATTTATGTATGTTGTTGTTGTTTGAGACCCTGTACAGGTAATTGTAAAGCCGTCAGTAGAGGTAGTGCCTGATTAGATTAAGTGCATTCCTGCATTTGTTCACATATGTATGTTATACTGGCAGTGTGTGCATAATTTTTTTAGGGGGGGTAGACACTTTTTAGAATGTGCAGCAGCATTATTCCGCATAGATATGTAGAAACAGAGAGGGGGGGATGCCTTCTGGCTTACGCATACGTACTTTGCTTGAAACTAGCTGCCTAACAGATTGTTATATAATCCCTGCACAAAAAGGATAATATCAATGTTTTTGGCAACCATACAACTTTAGTACACAAACATAGAAAATATCTGTATAGCTGCTTGTCACAGTCTACAGCTGAACTGCTCAGCTTTCTACCACTGGATGAAACACCTGTACTGAGCCTGCAGGCAAGCTGCCCTTACAGGGGCATTTCCCTTTCTGCAAACCACTGTTCCTGTCTATATATGTAGATAGATTATCTGTCTATGCATGCAACCCTATGCAGTTAAAGGCATGACATGTACAAGATCAGGAACAGTCAATCATCACACATCGAACTTGCCAGTAGTGTTTTGTTGGAGGCCATTGCCTCATGTTGTCAACTGCAGGCTGGACTTGCAATGTATACTGTCCAACTTTTCTTCCTGAAGGAAGCACGTTGTACCAGATCTATATGAATCATGCCTATAAGTACGCAAGTATGTTACAGAGCGCGCACGCTCGCACACACACACACACACACACACACACACACACACACACACACACACACACACACACACACACACACACACACACACACACACGTACACACAGACACACACACACACACACACACACACACACACACACACACACACACACACACACTATATATATATACATCTATATCTATATATTACTGGCATATATCAACAACAGTCAAACCAGTACATTGTATAAGGCTATGTGCATGAGATGTACTAATGTGCTTATGCCTGCAAAATACAAGCCATGAACACACAGGTTCTCTCATGGAGGTAATGGGATCTTGTTGCAAGCCTTCTGTTTCCATTTGCAGATGATTAGCTATAATAAATCTTTCCAGTTGTATTGCGACTGTTCCTGTCCGAATGTGGTGAATGACAGAAATGCTGTTAGTTGTTAAGCCAGAAACTACAATCAAGTCAGATACCAGGCCACCGACATGGTACATGCTGGCAAAGAATGTGATGCCTACCAGGCAGAGGAGCTTAGGCTAATGGGAGGCAGTCTGTTGGCTGAAGTAGCATTAAGAGAGATGGAGGAGTTCTTTGCCTGTCTGCATAGGGGGTCCTGACTCATCCATAGGCCATGGTGGAGTCCAGGACATTGGAGCAGAACTACAGTGACCTCTGAGAATGTCTGCACACTGGAGATACCCTCGATGTGTATGTCTGCTAAATATTAGGTTACAGCATACAGGATAAATGTGTACTCTGCTGCCAATTAGATGTTCTAGCCATTTTTTACATATTAACATCAGGGCTTCAGACTACAAGACCAGGGTAATGGTAATGCCTATTTTATTACATTTTACTACTATACACAGTGGTTATCATTCATTCACTGGGATTAAAGTAATGGTGAGAGTCTTACTTATTGTGGGCATTTCCTTTTGTTTTCACAGGTAACATTTTTTTCAGGATTCTCCACCATGTATAAACCAATGCCTGATGCTCGACAAGGCACAGACTCCGCCAATGATGGCAATCAAAATTTGGTGTGGATAGGGGGTGCAATGTCAGTGGTAGATATATCATAAGTGGAATTCAAATCCCCACCCTAGTCAGTGGACATGGTGTCTGTGTCTGTGAAACCTACCACAGAGACAGAACATACTGAAAGACAGGGAGTCACAAAAAAAAGTCCAGGCAGGAAGGGATGTCTCCCCTGTGGTGCAGTCACACTTGGTTGCTGCCAGTCCCACTGAGCACAGGGAGGACAGTGATGGTCAGTATGCCAGCAGTTGTAGTCTGATAAGTCCTGCACCTCCAAGCTAGCTATCTCTGTGTCTATGACCCAAAAGATGTGCAGGGCCTTCATAGAGATGCAAGTTAAAAATACCTCAGTGTTTGCTGAGAGTGTGTGTGTTTTACAGGGTATGTGATGTGACCTGATGGACTGCATGCCTGTGTCCTAGCAGAAATAATTCACACATCAACAATTATGCACAGCAGTGGTAACAGATACCTTCCTCCCTACCCACTGTACCCTGTGTCTGATCCAGTCCCACATTTGACACACAAACCACCAAGTTAATATCAGTCATATCACCGTGCACACAATTTTCTGTGGATAACAATGGACACTGTATCCCATGCCATATGTGCAAATGATAATAACTACACCTTTCTCTGAGCACTTTCTGACTTGAATAGCCTATGTCTGTTTCACAGTGTGGTCAGTTTGTGCATGGGCAGGCATGGCCTAGTTGTGGGTTTTCATGCATTACTTTTAATGTTTGTATAATGCTTTAATCTGGCCCATAAGTATAAGCCAGCCACTCCCTCTTAACTAGTGCCAGGATATACTGCACCTGTTTTCATCTGGCATAATCTTCCTGTGCTTCCAGGCCGTCTACAAACTCTTCATCAGTATCGTCTTCCAGTTCCTAGTGTGGTGGAAATTCTTCCTCCTGCTTTCATATTCCATGCTGCAACTGTTCCTCACAAATTATGTTATGTAGCATAGCAGAGACAGAAAATATTTTAGTACATGTGCCTGGGCTATACTGCAGGGCACGACCAGATTCATACAGGCAGTGAAAATGGGCTTAAGCAAGCCAGACAAATGCTTGATGATGAACCTGGGTTGTGAGAGTGCATAGTTGATGTCATTGTCTGCCATGGTCTGTGGAGTTTTGATAGGTGTCATCAACCACGGTTTCAGGGCATATCCTACATTAACAATATGATGCCCTGGGGAAAAACACTTTGTACAAATCATTGCTATAGGCCACATACGTGCCATGTATGGGAGTCATGAGTACTGCCTTGGTGACCAGCAGCCACATTGTACATTATTTCCTGTGCATTACAGATCACTTAACAGTTGTTTGGAAGGCGAGTTTTATTGTTAACCTGCCTTCCTCCCTGTTGACTAGGTGGGGCCTTTATTTCAATGTGGGTTTAGTCTATGACTCCCAGTACCTCATGGAAATGGGCTATGCCTTACAAAGCCTGCAGAGTGTTGGCTGTCTCCTCTGTGGTAGCATGAAACCACCTATGCTCCTATACATACTGTAGTATTGCATTGAAGAACTGGCAGAGTATCCTTGAGACAGATGCCTGGGATGTCTCCTATATTCCTTCTCAGTACTCTAGTGTTCAAAACGTCTCTGTAGTTAGTATTCACAAAGCCACACCTTGGTATCCACAAAAATAGGTGCTACACAAAGCATACAGATCTGCAAATGAGGGTGACACATTTCAGCTAGCCCGTGCTTGGTGACTGTATCCACACATTAATGGCCTGCAATTTTGGTGTTATGAATGGCATTTAATGTTAGGCACATTTGGATGAAACCACACCCCTGAGGGTGACAGCATGCAGCACTGTTACTACCTGTGGCAAGTACAGCCTATTTCATATACAGGTTTGATAATGCCATGGTTACTATATACATCATTCTGTGATTCTCTTCCTGTAACACCAGGATTTTACTGTGGTTAATAGTACTGGAGATGGTGCATGTAGACAAGGAATATATACACACACCACTTAAATCCTCCACCTTATTGTTACACTCATTCTCATCCATGGAGTCCTTCATTTTAATTATGTTACTCACTATCATGTCATTATGTAGCCATTAGCTTACTACATCAGGCTGTGGGATTTCTTCTCTTAATCCCACTCATACTCAGTGTGTTTCCAAGTGCAAGTTTCTGACACAGTCTATTTTAAAAGTCCCTCCAATCACAAAGGAGATTGTGGTCTTTCATTCTCCATGTCTGAATGTTGAAGCCCAACTGATGTAGGCACTGCACAATAAAAAAAGTTCAGCACTCTTAATTTCACAAAATGTGATTTTTTTATGATTTGTGGAATTTTTCTGAAAACAAACATGAACATTCATTTTTTGAAAATCATGCAGTAAGGGTTGGGAGCTTGGCACATATAAAAGGTAGAGGGTTTGTTTCTCACCTTTAAAAGAAAAATGGGCTAAACTTAAAACAGCCCACAAGAAGAGCTAACCTAGGAATATTCTGCATAGTTTTCAGTTCATTTAAATCATTATTCCATTTGAAATTTGACCCTATAAATCAGTTTCATGGACCCCAATCATGTGGCCATACTAAAATGTGCATTATAAAAATGTATAGATAATAAGACTAATCTTGATTTTTTTTTGTAAATAGCCATAAATATTAATGTGTTCATATTAAAGAAAAATATATCTGAAGTAGTTAACTTCAATTGATCAGCAACCTGTGGGTATCGGATCCGACCCGGATCCGAGCCGGCAGTTTTCCAAGCTAGAGATCTGAGCTCCAAGCTCCTCCCCTTACCCATAATACCCTGCTACCTCCCTCCAGTCCTCAGATCTCATTTGCCGTGGCTTCTTGAAGAACGAGTGATGAGCTCCTGGCGGTTTTGTGAGTGGTTTCATAGGGTTATTTACTCTGGTTTTCTCTCAAAAATTCTGTGTGTGTATGTATTAGTCGACCCTTAGTTTATTTAGCTGAAATTGTTTTTGTAGTCAAGTTAGTCTTAACCTTTCCCTTCCCCTTATCTGTGTGTGAGGGTGTGTGTGTGAGTTATCATGGCCGAAGGCCCTAAGGCCGTATTTTCTAAATGCTCTGAGTGTGGCCATAAGCTGTCCCCAGCCGATGGCCACACTCAGTGCGTTATTTGCCTGGGGGTTGCTCATTTATCATCAGGCTGCCTGATTTGTGCTGCCTTCAACCCCCGGGCTTTGAGAGACAGGAGGACAAAGTTAATCCTTGCGGGCCTTTTGCCCGTGGATTCTGCTTCTTCCTCCTCTCCCTCAGTGGCACTAGCCGCGGCTGCAGCTGTTCAGCTTACCGTTCCTGCTCCCCTGGCCGGGACTCAAACTCCCACTGTGTCCCAGGGAGAGAGGGAAGCCAGGAAGAAAGATAGGCATAGAGAGAAGGATAGAGACAGGGAGAGGCATAGGAGCCATAAGCAGCGGGCCGATTCAGCTCCCTCGGCCCCGCCGGCTAAGCAGCTCCTTTCTCCTTTGAAGGTCTCTGGGTCTTCCCCCTCTCGGCTCCATTCTCCATGTTTCTCTCTGGAGCCGGAAGAGGAGACCCAGTCACCTTCTAGGTCGTCGAGGCGGCCTTCCCAGCCAGCCTCGGCGGCCTCTTCTAGGTCAACTAGGAGCCTTTCGGATGCGGACATGGACCAGATGATGTGTCGCTTCCTCCAGTCCCAGATGCAGATGGGAGTGCTCTTGCCTTCCCCCCTCCAGGGGGGGGAGCTTGGACCCTTTCTTTGCCCCCATTGCTCCTTCTCCGATCCATTATCGGGTTTTGGAGCCATCGGATCCGGGTAGCATCGGAGCCGGGGAGTCGCCGCCGATAGTAATCGCTACTTTGATGCCGGCTGTACCCTCGAGTTTGTCGGGTCCTTTTTCAGATCCGAGCTCTCGGGGCCGTGAGCTGAGCCTCGGATCTGGAGGGGTGAGTGTGTCTTTGGCTCCAATGCGGTCAGAGCACACTTCTCTTTCGGGACCGATTGCTTCAGCTCCGGCACCGATCCACACGTCGGATCCAAGGGGGCTGCTCTCGGATCCTAGGGAGAGCGGCTCACCATCGGCCTTCGACAGCATGGAGAGGGTCCTCTCGAGGGATTCGAGGCCCCTGGCTTGTGGTACAGATCCACCCGCCATTCCCTCGCAGATGGGCCTGACTTCCATCATTCGGCCCCAGGGACAGCCTGCGTCTACATCCCAGATGGTTCCCCTAGAGGAACAGGACCTGGTTGGTGAGCCCTCCTTGGACAGCCCCCCCGAGGAGGCTCCTCACAAACGAAAGTGTAAAAGGAGGCACTTGGACTCCCCGAGTCCCTCACGGAAGACACTGACTTGGAGGAAGGGGAAGGTCCCCCCAGGTCACCCCCCGAAGATGCTGTGCATTAGAGGGGCATGGTCAGCCCAAAAACCTTCCTTGGATGAGTCTGTGTTTCTGGAGGCATTTGACACAGGCCCATCTACCTCTTGGGTGTCCCCTCCGGCCGACCCCCTGGTAGATCTTATAACTACCAGGGCGTGGAAGGAGCCAGACACTGTAGAGCCAATCCCCAGGAGACCAGATAAAATCCTTAGTCCCCCGACAGACAGGACGGAGTGGAGCAAAGGTTCCCCAGTAGATGCCATGGTGGTGGCGGCTGCCACCAAAAAGGAACTGGCTCAGGAATGTTCCTCGGTGCATCCTCCCGACAAGGAGTCTCGGACGATGGACTGCATTGGAAAGCGGATGTTCACTTCAGCCACCTTCTCCCTAAGGGCACTGAACTACTTGGCACACGTGATTCTCCTTCAGCGGGATCTAATCAAAGAGTACACTGGGTCACCTCCAGAGTCCATGTCAGCTGAGGACAAAAGAACCTTCTCGGCATGAATGGCCACTCTAAAGTTGGTATCCAACGCTTCTATGTGGCTTCTCTCCCATGCCACGGAGGGGGCGGCTAGAACCAGCGGAGCAGACATCACCTTGCAGCATCATGCCTGGCTCCATCTTTGTGATTTTGCGGAACCCTTCAAGGCGTCCTTTGCGAATGCTCCCTTTGATGGTTCTACCTTGTTTGGCAAGACCGTCCGTGATACATTACTCCAGAGTGAGAAAGATGGGAAGACATTGTCTGCCATCGGAATCTGCTTCTCGGCTCCTCAAAGGTCCTTTTCCAGGAACCAGAGAGGACAAAAGAAGATGTGGTTCTGGAAATCTCAACAATCCCATTTCACTCCGGACCCTTCGTCCTTCAGAGGCAGGGGAGGACAAGGCAGACGGCGGCCCAGAGGCAGAGGGGGGCCGAAGAATTTCGGGTCAAGGGAACCTTTTTCCAACCGACCCGCGCAGCAACCCTGAGGGGTTGCCCGACTGCTCCTCTCTGAAGGTAGCCGGGGGGGTGGTTTTCAGAACACCTAGCACATTGGGAGTCCATCACAACAGATCACTGGGTGCTCCAAATAATATCCAGAGATTACTCTATTCCCTTCGTGAATCCTCCCCCTCAGTTGGGGTGCCTCCTCGATGTCCCACCCAATCAGAGGGAGGCGGCAGCTTTAGAGATAAAAGAGCTGCTAAGAAAAAGAGCCATCCAGCGCGTCCCCCCAAGCCAGTCCAGATTAGGCAATTACTCCAGGTTCTTTTTGGTGCCAAAAAAGACAGGGGACTTAAGGCCAATTCTCGACCGGTCTACATTGAACCTGTCCGTTGGAAAGGAGAAATTCTGGATGGTTACCATTCAGTCTATTCTCCCCCTTCAGCAGGAGAATGACTGGATGTGCTCCATAGACCTCAAGGATGCGTACTATCACATTCTAATGAACAGGCGATCCAGGAGGTTTCTCCGCTTTCGGTTAGGGGCTAGTCATTATCATTTCAGGGTCCTTCCTTTCAGCCTCACCACAGCCCCCAGGGTGTTCACTAAGGTCATGGCAGTTGTAGCGGCCCACCTGAGGCTTCAGGGAATACAGGTCTTTCCTTACCTGGACGACTGGCTCCTCGCCGCTCCCACCAGGCATCTACTATGCTCGGCCAGGGATTATTTCATGCGTTTGGCCCACCAGTTGGGGATCACCATAAATTACAAAAAATTGTCCCTTCAGCCTGCTCACGTCCTGGACTTCATAGGGGCCAGAATAGACACGCTTCAGTCCAAGGCCTTCTTGATGTTGGAGAGACTCTGCAACCTAACTCTCCATGTCTTAGCCCTTCTCCAGTCTCCGGCCTCACCAGTGGAATTAGTCCTGAGGGTTCTAGGGTCTATGGCGGCAGCTATCAACCTTTCACCCCTAGCCCGCTTGAATATGAGGGTTCTTCAATGGACCTTACAGGTCCAGTAGTCCATCCTTCGACATCCATTGTACTCCCTGATTCCCCTCAGCAGGGTTTGCAGGGAATCTCTGCTTTGGTGGCTCCATTCCCGAGAGCTTCAGGAAGGGCGGCCCTTTTTTATGCCTCTACCCCAAGCCACGGTGACCATGGACACTTCTTGCCTAGGGTGGTGGGGGCATTGCATGGGCAGAACCGTCCAAGGCACGTGGACTCCTACAGAGACTGTTCTGCATATCAATGTTCTGGAGATGAGGGAGGTCCTTCTAGCGTCGCAAGCTCTCCATGCCCTTCTTCCTCTAGGGACTATTGCAATTCAGACAGACAACATGTCAGTGGTCTGGTACATCAACAAACAGGGGGGAACCAGGTCTTACCCCCTTTGCTGAGAGGCCATGAGAGTTTGGGAGTGGACGATATCCACCAACCATTTTTTGCTAGCAATGCACATTCCGGGTCGGTCCAACATTCTAGTAGACAAGCTGAGTAGAACTATCCTCTCACCTTACGAGTGGGCTCTGAACCCCTTAGTAGCGAAACAAATCTTCCTCAAGTGGGGTCAACCTTGCTGTGATCTGTTCGCATCGCCTTCAAATGCAAAGTGCAGCGAGCTTTTCGCTCTAATCCCTCCACAAGGGGAGACCCCAGAGATGCTCTAGTTCATGCTTGGCTATCCGGTCTTCTTTATGCTTATCCTCCTCTCCCGTTAATGACAACATTCTTGCAGAAAGCTCGTCGGTTGGGGAGCAAGGTTATCCTCATAGCCCCATTCTGGCCTCATCAAACCTGGTTCCAATACCTACGGTCTCATCTCATGGCTCCTCCTTGGATCTTAGATCCCATTCTGGATCTGATTTCTCATCCTTCAGGATTGAAAACTCCAAACCTGGACAACTTCAAGCTTTCCGCTTGGTTGATCTAGTTCCGTTAGTGGCTAGGACTCCCGGCATCTCATCCGCAGTGAAATCCATCCTGGTGGTGGCACATAAACCTTCTACCAGGAAAGTCTACAACAGTAAATGGAAACGTTTTTCTGTCTGGGCCGGGCAAAGGAATTAGGACCCCTTTACAGCTCCTATTCCAGCAGTACTTGAGTTCTTATCCCACATCTTTCATCAGGGGGCCAGTTCTTCAACTGTGAAGGTTCAAATGGCGGCCATTTCTCACTTCCACATAGTAGGCAATCTTGGTCCTTTAGCTTCCTCTAAGATCTGTAAGACCTTCTTGAAGGGTACTTTTCTTTTAAGACCTCCTGTCAAGAATGCGGTTCCTCCGTGGGATCTAACCTTACTCCTCCTGGCTGTTACTGGCCCCCCTCTTTGAGCCTGCAGCTTCGGTTGACTTAAAGTATTTGTCTTGGAAAACTGCCTTCTTGATTGCTATTACCTCAGCTAGAAGGGGATCGGAACTTCAAGCCCTGTGTACTAAACCTCCGTATCTTGTCTTCCATAAGGACAGAGTATCCCTCAGGACTAATCCCTCCTTTTTACCCAAAGTGGCTTCCGAGGCTAACATCAACCAATCCATTAATCTGCATGTTTTCTTTCCTAACTACCAGAACAAAGGAGAGTACAGACTACATTCATTAGATGTGCATAGACAATTGTGCTTTTATTAGCACAGAACAGCTGCCTCACATAAGTCGGAGCAGCTCTTTGTTTCCTTTGCTAAGCCATCTTTGGGCAAACCATTATTGAAGTTGACTCTAGCTAGGTGGATATCTCACTGCATTTTACTCACGTACAAAATTTCTGGTCGGCCTGTGCCCATGGGGGTTCGTGCTCATTCTACCCATTCTATGGCTACCTCTGCTGCCTTTTGGTCAAGGGTACCCTTGGATGACATTTGTTCAGCGGCTACTTGGGCTTCCTCTCATACCTTTATTTCTCATTATAAATTAGATCTGATATCCAGAGGGAGGGTAGCCTTTGGCTCTGCAGTGCTCCGGAATATTCTTCCTTGAGGACCTCCCATGTTTTTGGTAGCTGGGGACTCTGTCCCACAGGTTGCTGATCAAATGAAGTTAACTACTTCAGATAAAGAAGTTATGTACTCACCATAACGTTCCATCTGAGTAGGTAACTTCATTTGTCAGCAACTGACCCCTCCCTCCGTCCCCCTAACTTGTAATTCGTTACCTGAAAAATTAAGTGATTCACTCCTGGTAGGTATCAGGTTAGGATGTTCAGGTTTTTGCGTGTTTTAGTGCTGACTGATAATTTGGCAAACTCGATCTGAGGACTGGAGGGAGGTAGCAGGGTATTATGGGTAAGGGAAGGAGCTTGGAGCTCGGATCTTTAGCTTGGAAAGGTGCCAGCTCGGATCCAGGTCGGATCCGATACCCACAGGTTGCTGACAAATGAAGTTACCTACTGAGATGGAACGTTATGGTGAGTACATAACTTCTTTATATTTTACATGGTGTCCAAAGTCTAATACCCTGATTATTAAACAGTACACCAAAGTATTAAAAATTTTTAGAGAGCAACATTTAAAGGCAAAAAGTTCAGATACTAGTTTTCAGATTGATAGTTTAGACTCAATGTCTGAAGCCTTCTTTAAAGTTTTGACTAAAACAATTTGGTTATGCAACTCAGATGAACTGAAATTGTAATTTAATATTTAAATGATATATTATGTAAGGAAACAAATATTTTTAAAATGGACTGGTCTGTATGAAGTGCTAGAAGAAAGTATGACTGGTGTCCAAGATCTAACATTTAAATATAATATATTTCAGAGATGTGATATCTTTAGATGTCATGCCAAGATATTAACCATTTTCACAGTTAGACAGTTGGACTGTGCCTACTTTTCTTATGGGAATTGTGTCACATACACACTTAGCAATAATATTACTTTTATATTGCCTTCCAGTTTCTGCAGGTCATGTCTCCAGCAGGCTCTAAAAGCAAGAATGACATGTCCAGTTTGCCGGAAAGCTATGGATGGTATTTGGGAACATGCAAAAGATACTGATGCACAGATGAAGGCTGTATTTGAAACTTGCAAGAAATGTAACAAAAAGGTTTGTTTGATGAATTTCTAGAAGTATGTCAGACTGTGGACTATCTCTGTGTATATCCTTAAGATGAGTTAGACATGAATTACATATGAGTGGAGTTAACAAACTCAAGAATCAAAAAAAAAAAAACAGCCATGCACACTTCCCAAACTATAAAAAACAGCCAGATACAAATGTGCTGGAATGGTCAAAGATCCGAAACACTAGTAGTTGTAAATTTAATATGTTTATTCACCAAATGCAGAAGTAACACCAGCATATCAAACACATGTGATGCTTTAAAGTTAAACTTGGCATTTTTGTCCAAACTGCAGACTTCATCAGAAATTAATCATTTGGTGTAAATTAATCCTTTTATAACCATTCATGGAATGAATATCAATTAACTGTTTAACAACAATTGTTAATTAATGACTGTCATTTGAATCATTTCTTAAGACAGTTCTTAATGTAACTTGTTAAAGGAGCATGACCTTTAGTATAAACAAAGAATAAATTAATTACGTAAATATATTAAATAAATGTTTCAAACCACTACCTCCCCAGGTATAAATGAAATTGTGGCTGTAATACCATTGTTAAAATTAAGGGGAGCAAAGATATAATGTTATAAAGATACACAACTTAGTCATGTTACTGTTAACTGTTTATTACCTATTGAAAGTGTTTTGTATATTTAGGGGTATATGTACATTTTTATCATATCCGAAACATTTTTTATTTATTTAATATGTTTTTATTGTAACAGACATTCTAACAAAAAGCAGGTGGAAGTGTTATGATAGGGATTAAAGATAGTTATGAGACCTGTGATTTTTACATGTACAATGATAACACCAATACTATAGATTGTGTAACAATGACAGTAAAGACAACCCTGGAGCATATAACAATGGTTGAAGTGTATAGAGCACTAAAGTCAAGTGCTGATGACTTGGAGGAATTCATACATTTCTTGCACGAAACACAGGAGAGAAGAATAATATTAGCCAGGAACTTAAATTTCCAGAAACAAACTGGAATAATATCGATTCAAAAACATTAGTAAGGAAATTATTCACAATGTATGCTCAAGAACAATTGATCCAGATTGTAAAAAAAAAAAACTACTAGGGAACAGATCATTCTAGATATTGTTCCTGCTCCTAAAGAAATTACTGTTACTTTATGTAAAGTTTTAACACCATTGATGTGCAGTGATCATGGAGGTATTAAGGTTAATTCATTGCTAGATAATTCTGGCAAACTAAACTCTAAACCAATGCACAGAGGATTAATTACAGGTTATATGGAAGCAAAACAGTCACTATGTAAAACTAACTGAAGTGATGTTTTCAGTGGAAAAACTGCAGATGGAATGTGAAAAGTTTTTGAAGAGAAACTGAGTGCAAAAAAAAAAAAAAAATGTTTAACATCAGGATCTAGGCATACAAAGTCAGAGGGGTATGTTTCCATAAGAACAAGATATCTAATTAAGGTGAGAGACAAAAATATGTAAGAAATTGAAGACAAGTCGAACTACAGCTTTGCAAACTGAAATAAACAAGCTGGATAAACAAATTAAGCATAGCGTGAAACAACCAAGAAAAATATGAGGAAAGTTTACATAAAGATATTGAGCATAGTAGGAAACCATTTTATAGATACATAAGATGTGAAAGGAAAAAAGGTGTACAAATTGATAAACTGTATATAGATTTTAAAATTTACTCTCAGACACAACAGATTATAGATATATTTCCAAAATCGTATACAAAACAGTTTGGCTCCACAAAGGGGCGTGATAAGTTGTCCTAGTGACATCCAGGTAACCTCGGATACTGAAATCAAATTAGATAATATTGAAAAAGAACTATGCAAACTTGAACCAAACAAAGCACAGAGAGGAGACAGAATTCATAATAATGACTTGAGACACTTCAGCAAGAACTCACAGTACCATTATATCTATTATTTGCTAGGTCATATAAATATGGGGAGAGCCCTCAAGACTAGAGACATGCAATTATTAAACCTGAATTTTAAGGGTGGGGGCAGGACAAGCCCAGAGTCATGTTGTGGAAAAATAATGGAGAAAGTAATATTGGATAAGCTATTGTCAGAACAGGAAAGACTGGGACTTGAAACCATATATTCAGCATGCATATGTTGAAAATAGATCTATTACCACCTGTAACATGATGTTCTATAACAATATAATAACAGCTATGAATGAAAAGTTGAGCTGGGATGCAATTTATATAGGTTTAACTTCAGCATTTGATAGGGTCATACACAAAACACTGATCAATAAATTAGAACAACTAGGTATTGATGTACTCTTGATAAGATGAACATCTGCAAGACTTGCAAATAGGACATAGATAAGGTTCATAGATTAGTACTAAGCTAACTGCCCTTGCAAGCCATTTTAAGCTTAGCCAATTATCCCTTGTGAGACTCAAACCCTGCACCTTGTGTTTGTAAGGCAAACACCTTAATCATTAGGCCACCCTCCCAACCCAGTTGGCAAGTATCATACAGCAACTAGACAGGTGAAATTCTTGGTTACAGTCAGGGTGTCTCACATGGCCCTCTCTTAGACCCTTACTTGTTTAGATTGTATCCTTCAGACCTAACTTTTTCATCTGTGGTGTTGTACAGTCTGTATGCAGATGACCTGAAACTGGGTAAACTGATTACATGTGTTACAGATAGGGCATGTCTGCAAAAGAACTTGACAAAATTGACTATTTTGGGCAGAGGAGAATAATATGCTGATAAATGCATCAAAAAGTAAGCATATGAGATTTGGGAGACATAAGTTGAAAGGTGGCATAATGATTTAAACTGTAGATTCATTTAAGGACCTGATATAGATAGATCCAGCTATGAGATTTTCTAATCATATCAACCAATTGATTAAAGATACTTGTAGACCTATTTGGTTGTAAAAAAAGATTTATAAAGTCTAGGAAATCGGAAATGATGAAATCATTGTTTGTTAGTTACATTAAACTCAAACTTGAGTATGAAATAACAATATGGAAACCTTATAAAAAACAAGCATGAGTAAACTGGAAAGAGTACAGTGGAAATATAGCAAGGGCATCCATGGATGTGAAAATTAAAGTTATTATGAAAGACTAAATTATCTGAAGTTGTAGCGTGTCTCATACAGATATTTAAGAGGAGACCTTATGCAAGTATGTAGGGCATTTAGAGACAAATACCTCTGGGAATGTTTGGGGTTATCAAAAAGTACTAGAGAATCATCAGATAACCTATGTAGAAGATTCTATAGGAATGAGAAGTGCACTAATTGGTTCTTTGAGAGAGTAGCCAATGCATGGAATACACTACTGAATTACATTAAAGCAAGCACTAGTTTTAGATATTTTTGGATACTTATTATGGGAAACAGCTGTTTTGGTATATTGGTAGACTCGAAGGGCATGAATGCTGGTGCTTCAAATATTTGTTTGTATGTATGTATCTTGGTATACTTTTGAAGTTTAAAATGACATCTCTGTAAAACATAGGACCGTAGACATTAATTTTAATTTGACTAACTCTTCTAAGAACAATACTAGTGAATACGCGCATTAATTTTATTGTGTTTCATGAGCACACACACACACACACACACACACACACACACACACACACACACACACACACACACACACACACACACACGCACACACGCACACACACACACACACGTGTCTATAAATTTCTTTACAAAATGAGTCATACAGAGGACAGAAACTCAGAAGGACAAAGTAACATTTTTAATATATAGAGGGTTATGATTGGATCAGCAATCATAATCATCGTATTATGTGTTCTACACATGGATGCCAAGAAATACACCTTGAGAACAATAATCAAAAGGTCGGTCTTAGCATCCATGTCAAGAACACATCATTTTTCATTATGATTGGAGATCCAGTCATAATTCTTTGTAGTACATGTAGATTTATCTTCTCCACATACTAATAGTAAGTGAAAATTTAGGTTAAAAAAAGTGATGCGTTGTACCAGCTAAGCTGCGGGGAAGTGACTGACATCTTATTTATTCCCTGTGTAAAGAAAGCAGTTGTAATCGAAGTACTGGGTATACTTTAACAGACACACCTGGCTGAAAGGGAAGCTGAAACAAAGCCGTTTCATGCCATGCTGCTGCTATGTTCTGATCAGTGCTGTCTGGTTTAGTGCAGACTCTATGTTAACAGCACCTAAGGGGTGCTTAACAGTCCTCTAAGTGTTGTTAATGCTGGATGACCACATTTCTATCAGTTCCCTGCTGAAATTAAGAGCAGCAAAATTGTAACAAGAAGAAAATATGACTTGATGTACTACGTATTTTAGTGTTCATATTAAGCTTATGTTTTCCCTATTTTAGTTCTTTTTTAAAAAATGGTAAAAAATATTTTATTCTTTTTTATTCACTGATAATAATTTTATTCATGAATTTGTCTGCTTAACAGAAGGAATATTTAAGGATGTAATTTTCATTTTAACCACAAGATAGAACCAATGTTATATATAATGTATTTTTTAACACAACATTTTTTTTTAACATTGTTATAGTCATTATCAAATGTTTTAATTTATTATATATATTTAATGAATTGGTTATAAATATTTTAATAAAAACTGGTTTTATTGTAAGTTAGGGTGAATAATCTGCATTTTATTAAGGAAAAGATATATGTGTGTATTTGTTTTATTGAGTCTTATTACAGTATGAGTCATTGGTTGATTTGAAATAGGAAAACTATAAATGGAATGGATTTGTAGTTTGACCCACATCTGATGAAGTGATTACAAACGAAAACGTATGGTTGTTCAGCGTTTATGTGTTATAAATTGCGATTTTAAAACGATCATTCCTTGGGCTTTATTGTCTCACCATCCGCTTTGGACTTTTGGATTTCGTGGATACTACCAAATGCTTTTTTGTAGTCAAGCCATGCCATACTTAGATTCTTCCCCTTTTTACAGTTCTCCACTGTGATTTTATTTAACAACAAATAATCCTTTATTCCATATGTCTTTCTTTTATTGCCCTTTTGTTCTATTGCCATAATTGAGTTTTCTTCTAAATGACTATAAACTCTGTCGCCATCAATTCCCATGTATAGTTTATACATCGTCGAAAGGCAAGTTGTTGGCCTATAATTTTTAGGGTAGCTTGCAGGTTCACTCTTACGTAGGAGCATTGTTTTTCTGTTGTTAACCAGGTTGGTGTTTGTTCGGGGTGAGCCTATAAATAGTTCTCATTCATGGCTAAATCTTCATGCAAAGATGTTAATGCTTTTATCCAAAAGTTAGGTACTGCATCTGGGCCTGAGGTTTTCCAATTAGGGGCTTTTCTTCTTTTCTCTTTCAATCTCTCTGGCTGTTACTTCATCCCATTTCATATCCTGTACATTTAAACATCTTATTCTTTTTTTCTATCCATTTAGCATCTTTGTTATGTTCCACAGGATATTCATAGATAATTCTCCAAAATGTATCTATTTCTTCTTTTTTGGTGGTCTTTCAGTCCCTTTTACCTTATTTCCCAATTCTCTATAGAACTTTTTTTGGGTCATCAATAAATTGCTTATTGCTTATTTTGTACATTTCCTTTATATTTATGTTCATATCTTCTAAGTTTTTCTACCTGTGCTGAAATTTTTAGTTGGTTATTTGCAATAGTGCATGATAGATCCTGGTCTGTTCTAATACTGTGCATTGCTTTTATCACCTCTATCGCTTAGTATTTTTGTTGATCTGTTCCCTCTTCTATAGCCTTCTAACAGTGACACTTCTTGTCTTAACTGCTTTATAGTTTTCTCTGTTTGATATTTCCATGATGGTGTTTGATTTCTCCCCTTCCTTTCCCTCACTACCCTGTGTTCCTGTGGTAGAACTTTATCAGTTATTAATTTAGCTGCACAGTAACATATCCTGTTTACTTCTATTATATCACATGGACCTCTATGGACAGTCCTAATTACTATGTTCATTTGTTTTATCAGACTTCTGACTTTTGGGTTTTATTAACCTTCTGCAATATATTTCTTTTATTGATCTTCATATATCTCTCTATGTCTATTAAATCAAGCAACTCTTCTGTTAGCTCATTTTCTTCCAAACTGAGGGCACATCCCTTGTTTTCTAATTCCTTTGGGCATTCTGTAAAAAGTTCTATAGCATCTTCCTCTGGCACATTCTCTTCCATTTCATCCTGTGCCATTCGTTGCTCTTTTTTTGGGGAACTTACTGGCTTGTCACTCCTCAACATAAACTGCGTCAGAGTTTCCACAGTTTCGGTTTCTTTCCTTGCTGTATAGCTTCAAGTGAACATTTATACTGGTTTCCAGTGGAAGGCTCCAAATTATCTTCATATGGCACCTGACCAATTGCTTCCTGTTCCACTGGCTTTCCCTTAATTTGGATAGCCATTGCTCTATCCTGTTGTAGTGTTTTCTGAATTAGATTCTCTTCACTGAATCCTTCACTTTGCAGGTACTCCATAACCTCAGTTTTTATTTCTTTTAACTTCTCCATTACTAATCTCCTTTTCTACTTTTCCTTTTTGTCTTCTTATTTTTTTGTATTGTAAAGCATTCCATGAGATTTCTTTGCCTGTATTTCTCTTCAAATATCTTTGGTGCTGCTCTTTTTAGTTATGCTTTCTCTTTTGCATAAATATTACACCATATTAAATCTCTTTTTCTTTCCCATGTCTATATTTCTTCTTCAGAAGTTTCCTGATATTCCTGTTTCTCCCTACTTTGGGGACTCACGCCATCCTGCTGTGATGTAACGTATGTTAGACCTTCTATGCCAAATCCTTCACTTCACAGGCACTCTATAACTTCAACTTCTATTTTTTTAACTTTTACTTTACTAATCTTCTTTTCTACATTCCATCTTTGTGATATTATTTTTTTTAATGTGAAATTTTCCATATCCGGATGCCTTTGCCTGTATTCCTCTTCAAATATCTTTGGGGCTGCCTTCTCTACATCAAATAATTTGGATTTCTCCTTTGCATAAATATTGTACCATATCAAATCTCTCTTTCTTTCCCCTGTCCATATTTCATTTTCTTTACTTTTCAAATATTTCTTGGTTTTGCTGCTTATATTTTCACACTTCCTCAGATGCTTCTTTTTCTAAATGGATTAAGGTTTCTTGATCTATATACTGTTTTTCACAAATCTGTTGTATTAAGCAACACAAATTTTCATTTGAAGCTTCTGACAGTTTTTCTGGTGGAAGTATTTTTCTTTCTTCTAATTTCTCTCTTAATCATTTTGTATATCTTGTGTCCAGAAATTCTGGGCTTTTTGCATAACAGTAACAATACATAACTTCTTTGTTATCCTCAACAGTCCACTTTATCATCTTTATGTGTCTTCTTTGGATTGTCAGTTTTTCTGATTTTTGGGGACTGCTCTTTCCTTCTACAACAGGGGGGCCATCCTTCCCCTGGGCCTGGTCTCGTCCCATTGTAGTAGTGTTTCCATATTTTGAGGATTCTGCACTGTCATCTTTTTCAGTCCTGGCACCAGTACGTCTGCCAGGACTGAGCACTTATTTTTACTGGGTCTTATGCACCCAGCTATTTTCTTTAGTTTTTGACCTTCTTCTGTCCATAACATATGCTATATAAATACAGTCTATATATGGGTATTACCTTGGTGAGATTTTGTGAAAACAGGGTTCACCTCATGAGGGTACTCATCAAGACTGGAGGATGAATTGAGTTTCAGCACTACTACTCTCCTTTGCTTGCTGACTTTTCATCTCTCCATTTGGACCCCTTCCTTGTCCTTTCAGTGCTAATTGATTTGCCAGAAGACCAATAATTTATGGAAGAATGTATTTATATTATGTATTTATCCTTTGTTGACCAAATTAGCCCCACTAAGCTAGCAGTCTCTATTCAGGGGAGAAACAAAGTGGGATTTATACTACTACTACTGTGGGACATTGGCCTATTTCAGCAGATAACTTGGTCTACTCTTTTTTGCAATAAGTGCCATAGGAATGTCTACATACATTGAGCTATCACCAACTCAAGCAGATGGGACCTGGATTTACTGTCTCATCTAAAGGATGGCACACTCATGAAAGCAGCATTCTTGTCTTTGTGCATTGCAATGTCAGCAATTGTGCAAGTAATCTAGTCACTTTACATGGGAATAGAACCCATAGCCATTTACTCTTCTAGCACCAAAGAGAAGTGTGCTACAAAGGAAAGTGTGCTACCTGTTGAGCCATGGATGGTGCAAGAGTATAATAAGATAAATGAAACAAATGCATCAATAATAACATATGGAAAACGAGCAATATTCTTATAGCAATGAAAAGATGCAGTACAAAAGATAAACAAATGTGCTGATTGTGCACATTTTTTAGTTGGCATATAGGAAGGTCTAGGTGATAATTTATTATATTCTGGTAAAGTTAGCATAGGTTGGGGAGTATGTATGTTTCCACCTGTTTTAGAAAAAATAAAGCTTTTATAAATATTTGCTATTATGTGGCACTGACAACTGAATACAGTAAAAAAAGTGGAAATTTTCAACAATAGTAAGGATAAAGGTCTACCTGTTTTAGTTAACTCAGTTATAAGTTCAGCACTAATACATTTTCTATGCATCTTAAAACAAGATGAAAAATATCCAGGAAAATTTATTTTAAAGGTTCATGGGTATATATTAGGCTAGCAACCACCAGGACCTTTATAAGTCTAGCCACACAACCCAAACCAGTCCAATTGAGTCCTCATACAACTTAGAAGTCTGTCTGGAGTGGTATACTATTTAGAAGGTCACTAAGGGTTTAGTGGGGGGGGTGTTTGTTAGACAATATGTAGGCCTACTATTGACATCTGTCCATCAGAGACATGGGAGTCAGACAGGGGGTGAATTTATGATTTCTTATCCAATGGTCAAGGTTATGTCTAAATAGGGTTAGGGATGGACTCTGCTTCACATGGATGTGAAGCCAATTCTGAAGTGTGGGGATCCTTTGAAACACATACCCTTCTTACCAGCATGTTCTATTGATGCCCCAACCAAAGTTTAAGTCCTTAGATCTAGTACAGATGGTGCTGTTTGTTCTGTGGATGTGCAAAAGATCCATCAAAGCTGGATCTGAGGATGCCTTATATGCCAGGCATAGATCGCCTCTCAGTAACCTGTAGAAGATGGAATACAAAGACAGGATCCTAATTTGATCTGTGTAAGATAATGTATTCTCATGGTTAGGAACCACTGTGGCCACCCCAGGTGTCAAATATGCCTGCTGGATGCATGCCAAGGGGGCATTGTACTCAATGGGTTTAATAACAGCTGAGTAAAGTGATACCATTACTTCTTTGGACCTGGATGCCATACCCTTACTTTTAAGTTGGGTGACAGAAAATGATTTTCTTACTGCCATGGTTATGTATTATTCAAAGGCCAAATTGTTGTTTAAGTATGTTTCCATATCCCTAACTAGTGGGTCATCTCTTAGGGATATCTTATCAATGGAATAATTAACCTGGGTGGATGCTTCCCCAAATGGCACTATAATGCATTTCTTGGCATGGAGTTTTAATTTAGTACCAGTCATTTTCCTGTGTTAGACCCTCTTGCAAGCTGTGTCATGGAGGAATCCTTGATAGCTCCCAATTTGCAGTCATCTGTAAACTTGGTGAGCCAGAGACCCTTGTCATTTACCTTGACTTCAGCGTAGATGCCAAACAGGACCAGGCACAGGACAGAGCCCTGAGTTACTCTACTGGTAACCTTTCTCTTAGTGGAGGTGGTCTCACCAATCCTGACTTCTTGGGTCCTAACAGGCAAAACAGTGAGTTATGTACGCATTTATATATAGTTTGGTGACTTTGTCAACAATACCTGAGTGAGGTATTGTATCAAATGCCTTAACCAGATTAAGGTACACGATATGCACAGTTTTTCTTGCATATATTGCTTGAATGACTCTCTCACAGAAATCTACCATCTTAAGTAGGCAATACCTTCCATTGACAAAGGTCCCATGTCTGTATGTTGGCAATGACTTTGTTGATCATTCCCATGATAATTCTTTCCAAGGATTTGCATATTAGACTAGTCAGACTGCTGAGTCTGTAGTTTGTCAGATCAGATGATGGACCACCCCTGTGAAGTGGATAACCATTGCAGTCCTCCATTCACATGATATGTAGCCTATTTTGAGGCTGAATGACCTGCTGTCCACTAATAGTTGGAGGGGTTATGTCAGCAGGGATTTCTTAGTGGGTGCCAGGTTAGGTAGCAGATGTGAAGTTAGAGCTGAATTTGTCAGGCAGCAGATTCTCTGTCACTCTGCTCAGTGAAGATGGTACCATTTCCCTCCATTTCTGCACACTACTTTTAAGGTTTTGGACATAGCTGTTGAAGGCCTTGTGGTTGTCCTTTACCTGAGAAGCTATTCTGATCTTATAATTGGCCTTGATGGAGATAATTAGTTTTCTTAGCTTACTGTTTAATCAGTGAGCTATTGGCATGATAAGAGTTTCTCTTTCTGATTTTGGCTGTGACTTTTTTCCTTTTGCTATATACTCTGTTGAGGTTAGGATTCCACTAATGTGTTTTTCTTGTTTTTTTTTTTTGGTGTTTTGGATTACTGCTGGTAGGTACAGCAGCCTCTGTGCAGTCAATACATGGCTGTACAGGGTTTCTGTTAACAGTTCCACATAGGGTGCTGTGAACTCTGAGTTTGGGGTAGAGGCACTGAATTTTGACAAACTGTCACTTAACAAGATGTAGTTTGCTTTTGAATAGGAAAAATTGCCTTTCAGTTTCTCCCATTAAGGGTCACCAAAGCGGATCACCAGTTTGCAGATTGATTGGCACTGGAGTTTGTACGGTGTCAAGTTGCCAGCCAGGTGCCCAACCTTCACAGAAGGTATACACACACACACACACACACACACACACACACACACACACACACACACACACACACACACACACACACACACACACACACACACACACCCAGTGCATGTCTTTAAAACTCATTTGACCGCAGGGAGGACATGCAGACTCCACATAGAAGGCACTCCAGCCGAGAATCGAACTGGATAACCTCTTGCTGTGAGGAGACAATGCTAACTGCAGCAACACCGCAACCTCTTGCTTTTGAATAGATAATGAAAGAAAATTATTACACTGAACTATAGAGAGAAATGCATGAGAACTAAAACATAAGCTATTAAAAAGAAGCCAAAAGATTTGCAGTAATATGAGAATTACAAAGGATGATGTTAAATTTTCTTTCTGTAAAGGGTCAAACAAAATATGACAGACGAGACAAGTTGTGCAGTTGATGAAATGCAGAAGAATGGCTGAGCAAGTTTCTCCTTTAAGTTGTTAAAAATGAAAGGTTATTGTGATCTGTTTAAAATGCTTTCAGATTTGAAAGTTTGCACATTACTAATATGGGTATGAGACTGTATGGAAAATATAAAACTGACAATAAGAATAATTTGGATCACTGGATCATCATAATATCATAGGAACTACAAGGTAAGTAAATCTGAAGACCATGAACACCTTGCCAACAACTGTCGTGTTCTTTTGTTTAAGAAAGAAGACGCGGGACAACTGTGTGCTGTTGCTACCAAACTCCAAACTTTATTGACAAGCCAACGTACAATACCATCAACATCCTTCCTGTCTCACAGCCCTTACGTCATGCACCTCCCCGCCCCCATAGAGCATTAGCTAAGGCAAGACAACTCAGTCCATTGAATACACCACATCTCCTTTTCTAAAAACCCCTTTTCACTTATTACAAAACCCAGATCTATTCAATTTCTCCGTCTTCACTACGAACTTGGTACATTGACACGAAATGCTCACTTAGCCATGTTCGGATTACCATAACACAAATGACATTGCTATTTACAGACTGATCTCTACAGATCCAATCGGTCCGGCTTGTTAATAATTCTTCCTGATCTGGTCCTCACAACATCACTATGTACCCGGGTTTCCGGGGGAAGGCCATTGCAAGGTGGCAAGGCCTCAACGGTCTTACTTAACACACTTTCCTGACCCACAGGGTTAGATTTACTCTCAGGCTCAGGTAAGGGAATCAGATGCACACGGTTCCTCCGCACAGTCCCTTGGGGCACGTCTACCTTAAATGACCTCGGCGAGTAATGTTTCTGATCTACAGTACCTGGGGTCTTCATATCTGTCACCCACACCTGGTCACCGGGCAACACATCACCCAGCGGCCTTGCCCGATGGCGTCTGTAGTTTGCGCATTATACACCCTCTTCTCCTCCTCTCTCCCCCAGCCTTCTCCAGTCAGGCAGCACGGGTCCAACTGTGAAGGATGAATCGGAAGAGAAGTCCGCAACCGCCCCATGAGAAGTTCCGCAGGGCTATAACCATTCTGCAGTGGCGTTGTCCTGTACGCCAGAAGAGCCATGTACGGATCGACACTTTTTAAGCAGGTTCTTCACGGTCTGAACACGTTCTGCCTCCCGCTACTCTGCGGGAACCTGGGGCTGCTTGTGACATGCTCGAAGCCATAAGCAGTTGCGAAATCCGCAAAGACTGCCCTGAAAACTGAGGCCCATTATCAGACACGAGGACCTCTGGGATACCATGGCGAGCGAAGAAAGACTTTAGGTGGGTGATGACCTCGTTGGATTTGCTATGTTTCAACAATGCGATCTCCAGAAACCTGGATAAGTAATCCACAGCAAGAAGGTAAGTATGTCCTTTTAGTTCAAATAAATCCGTGCCCACTCTTTGCCATGGTCTGTCAGGACATTCAGTTGGGATGAGGGGCTCAGGATGATTCCTTCTCTCTGAGATGCACGTCCTGCATCCCAAAACCATGTCATTTATCTGTTGGCTGAGCCCAGGCCACCAGACAGTCTGGCCGGCTCTGGCCTTGCCCTTCACAATGCCTTGATGTCCCTCATGTAATTTCAACAACACCTCATTACGCATGGCAGAGGGGATAACAAGGCGTGAATCTTTTAACAGCAACCCATCTTTCACTGTTAGTGTAGAACGATCTGGCCAGTAGCTCTTCAGTAAGGGTTCCTGGTTCGCATACAGCGGCCACCCCTGACTGCACAAGTCCATAACCCGCACACACACACTGTCTGCTTTCAGCTGCTCCCGTAGTGTCTGGAGGAAGGATGGCTTCACCTGCATGTTTTCCACAATGCTGTTCACGTAGATATCCGTGTCCTCCATTAACTTTGTTTCCTCCAGTGTTAGCCTGGTTTTAAGTGGAGAACGTGACAAGGCATCTGCCACCCACAGTGATTTCCCTGGGGCGTACTGCACTGTGTATGAGAACTGCATCAGTCTCATCCTGAAGCGTTGGATTCTAGGCGGTAGAAGATCCAGCGCCTGACCTCCAAGCAATGAAACCAGGGGTTTGTGATCAGTTTCTAGACAAAACGATTTACCTAATAGGTAGTCTCTGAAGCGTTCACATGCCCAGGTAGACGCTAGAGCCTCTTTCTCAACCTGGGCATACCTTTGCTCTGTAGGTGAGAGTGACCTTGATGCGTATGCCACAGGTCTCCAGCCGTCCTCCCATTGTTGCTGCAGCACGCTCCCTAACCCAAAGGATGATGCATCCGCAGAAACCTTCGTATCCCTATTCGGGTCGTATACAGCCAAAACTGGAGGTGAGGTGATCGCACCTTTTAAGTCATTGAATGCCTTTTCCTGATCCCCCCCCCCCAGTATCAGCTGTTCTTTTTCGATAATAAGTCTCTCAGAGCCCTATCCCTCTCAGCCAAATGGGGGATGAACTTTCCCACCTGATTCACCATGCCCAGGAAACTCCTGAGTTCTCCTACTGTAGCAGGTGCTTCCATCTCCGTGATGGACGCGGTCCTCCTTGGGTCTGGGCTTATGCCAGAATCAGTAATGACATGGCCCAAGAAGGTCACTTTGCTCCTCGACAGGTCACATTTCCCCACATTCAGCGTAATGCCTGCCTCTTCCAGTCTCTTTAATGCCGCGTGAAGCCGGGCATCGTGTTCCTCCTGGCAACGACCCCAGACCAGCACGTCGTCCATGTGGCAAATCACACCCTCTAGTCCTTCAATGACCTCTGCCATCATGCTGAAAGTGTTCGGTGCAGAGTTAATGCCAAAGGAAGGCGATTGAAGCAAAACCGCACAAAGGGGGTTATGAATGTGGTAAGCGCAGCCGACTCCTCTGACAAAGGAATTTGCCAAAATCCCATATTGGCATCCAGTTTACTAAACACCTTCGCCCCGGCAAGCATCCCAAGACTCTGCTCAACCGAGGGCAGCACGAACCTCTCCCTGCATATGTATTCATTTAACTTAGTGTAGTCTACACATAGTCTCAGTCTGTTACTGTCTTTCTTTGGGACGACAACCATGCCTGCACACCAGTCAGTAGGTTCCTCCATTCTGGTAACGACGCCCAGCGTCTCCATCCGCATTAGCTCCTCCTTCACTTTCCCCATCAATGGTAGGGGTATCCTCCTGGGGGTCTTCAGAGAGTATGGCACCGCATTTGGCTGAAGCTTTATGTGGTATTTCCGCTGCACTACCCCCAACCCAGAGCACAGTTCAGGGTATGAGGTCTTCAAAGACTCCATGGTGATAGTGTCAACCCGCTTCAGGAGACCCAGCCCCAAAATAGCAGGAAGACCTAAAAGCGAGTCCTTTAACAACATACACTTTCTCGCATGTCTGTCTTTGTCCATAACCAAGCTGAAGCTCCAAGGATCCTGTAACCTCCAGTGGCGTCCCTCCAGGACCCAACAAGGGTTTCTCCGGCTGCTGGAGCACAGGAGCATTCTTTCCACTGAACAAGTTGTCCAGGTCTGACTTGGAAATAACAGTAACATCCGCCCCGTGTCAAGCTTGAAAGTCATAGATGTGCCCTCTATTTGAACCTCCACAATCCAGGAATGGTTCCCGGAGGAGACAGAACCAAGGAAGAAGCCCTGTTCTTCACGCTCTCCAAGCTCCTCGTCCTCCTCGATACACTGCACCGCCTTAATCTGCCTGCAGACTCGCTGGTAGTGGCCCTTCTTCCCACACGGCGACATCTTGCAGCGTCGCCGGGCATAGGAGTTTATGATGAAATGGGCCCCACACCTGTAACACTCGCGAAATCGGAGCGTCCTTACCCTTTGCGTCTGTCGCTGGAAGCGGTGTCAAGGACTTGCCCCAACCTCGAGGTCTCCAGCTGGCGCTTGGTGTCAAGTGGTGTCTGCACAGCGTTCACGTTATACTGCAGGGCACTACTGTCGCACCTCAAAGCCGTCTGCTGCTTCTTAACCTCCTCCGACTGTCTGGCCATGTTTACAGCTCTCTCAAGTCCAGTTCTTTTCCATCTGCATCCGCCGGACAGTCTGGTGTCAGCCAAGCCCACAACAATTCTATCTCTTATGAGCTCATCGTGCAGCGTCCCATAATTGCAGTGTTCAGCTAAGGCATGCAAAGCAGTAACAAAAGCATCAACAGTCTCATTCAGTTCTTGTTTTCGCATGTTAAATCGTGCCCGTTCATAAACAATGTTCTTTTTGACAATAAAAAATCTTTCGAAGCCGTCTTTCACTTTGGCATACTCCTGATGCTCTGCATCGGTTAGTTTGAGGCCTCTCAGGACATCGTCTGCCTCATCACACATGCAGTATATCAGGGTGTTCACCTGGTTCCCTTCTGGGTTTGAAGATAAATTGCTGGCCTGACGGAACCGTTAAAAACGCCGTATCCATCGCGTCCATTCATGAGGTTTGGAGAAATCAAAGGGCTCCGGCGGCTGAATGCTAAACGTAGCATTGGGAGCGCTAGCCGCCATGTTAATTCTAGCTCATGCTGCCGACCATTCTCTTCGTCCGACATGTCCGCTCCCCACGTCACTAGGCCACTCGTACGGTCTTCAGCAAGTGTTCAGCAACCCAGGCACAGCCACACAGCACTTCTGACACCATGTCGTGTTCTTTTGTTTAAGAAAGAAGACGCGGGACAACTGTGTGCTGTTGCTACCAAACTCCAAACTTTATTGACAAGCCAACGTACAATACCATCAACATCCTTCCTGTCTCACAGCCCTTACGTCATGCACCTCCCCGCCCCCATAGAGCATTAGCTAAGGCAAGACAACTCAGTCCATTGAATACACCACAACAACCACACTCAATATTACCTCCCCACTTCCAGGAGGGCAAAGCATAACAATATGTGGATAAACTAGCAGGCCCCCATCCAACAATCAAGGTAAGTCTTGTAGAAGGTAAGGGTGCCACTCTGCTTAACATGCAGAAGCAGTTTATTTTAGATTTGGGGGTATTTCCAGGTAAGACACCTTTCCCTTCAATGAGTTTTATTTATTTGTTGGTATAGGTCCATATCCTTAGTTCAGGATATGATCTTTAGTAGCATGAAATGCTAAGCATACATCTCCACACAGGAATCTATAAGAAATAGGACATCTAGTCTTTTTGGGATACTAAGGATTTTTATGCCACTAATCTTTTGCAGCAGGAATCATTGGTCCCTTTATAGCTGCATATGTCTGAGTTGGGTATATACTGAAAGAGGCATTGCTTTTTTTCTAATTAGTGCAGTGTACAGTGTGGCAATAATATACTTTCACCTACATAAGATACCTTGGATAATCAGTTATGCATGATAGAAGGATATCCTAACAACTGCTGCAAGATAATGGACAAAGATGAGGGAATTGTTGACCCAGGTGCCAAGATCCCTGACTACCATACCTGCATGCAGAGTAGATGCAGCCTACAAAAGGGCCTCACTGGGACAAATGCCTGGTGTCAAAGCCATGGCCTCAAGCTCAATGCCAAAAAGTGCATTGTCATCCCCTTTGGTAAAAACTCTGTACCCATGAACTACAACATAGGCAGTAGTATACTTAACACCGAAAGTGTGATAAGAGACCTTGGGACACAGGTGGACAATAGTCTCTCCTTTGATAATCACATCACCACAGTAGTCAGGAAATCCTTCTACGTGGCTCACCTCATCACAAAAGGTTTCTCATCCAGGAAAAAAGAGGTCATTATTCCCCTCTACTCATCACTCATTAGACCCATTATAGAGTACAGCACCTCTTTTGGTATGTACCTCACAAGACATCTACAGCAACTGGAAAGGCCGCAGAAATACCTCACAAAGAGGATTACTGGCCTCAAACAGATGCCCTACGCAGACAGTCTCAAAAAACTCTAGCTTTACTCTGTCGCATATTGCTTACTCAGAGGTGATCTCTGCCTAACATACAAAGCTATGTCAAACCCAGAGCTGTTGGAAATGCTCCACTTAAAGAAATCCTAATCCCTCCAAGCTACATGCTCTAGGGACCTAAACCTTGTCACCACAATAAACAGAACATGCCGGAGGGATAGATTCCTGTTCCAGAGACTTCCCATACTCTGAAATAAACTACCTATCTATATCAAACAAAGCTCCTCATTAGCACTCTTCAAGAAAAATCTTGATGACTGGATGGGAAATAGGAAATTCACCCTGGGGATCACCTCTATGCCTCTTCTCGACAGTGGCACAGGAAAATAATTTTCTTGGGTGGCAAAAGCCGGGATAGCTTTTTAGCTGGGCTTGTATAGGCCCCAGGGCTGATAGCCTAGTACCTACCTATGAACCTATGCTGGCTGTGCTTCAAGCTGTAGATGAGTGGTGTTTCTCAACGATAACAATGCTATAGTTTTTAGACTTAATTTAAATGCCTTCAGTGTACACTGTTGCTTTGTAAGGATTGACTGCCCCTGAAGTGTTTCTGTATTCATGGAAGAATGGACACTGGTCCCCAGTTTGCAGTCATTGGCAACTCTGGTTAGCCACAGAATGAAGAAACTAATGCCTGTAACATTGTGGCATCTATAGAAATGGAGATGTAAACTGTTTAATAAGATGTAGGACTGGTGTTAGCATTTTGGGGCCCCCCAGCAAATGTCAAGTTGGGCGCCCATTAGCACTTCCAGTCTATGTATCACCTTGTCACTATCTCCCCCTCCTAAGCAACCTTGTAGTTCATGCTGCAAAATTTTAGGAGTAGTGCGCACAGACTGACTTGTAAGTATAATGTGCTTGCATTACAACAAGCCTGTGTACCACAGTATGTTGTCCCATCTCACAAAAGGACATTTACAGTTACTGGCTTTTAGTTGCAACAATGATAATAGTACAAAAACTCTATGTATAGGTCTGGACTTAAGTGAAATGGTGCCCTAGGCGTACTGTTTCACCCCCCACCCCCACACTTCCACCAGTTCTCATCTCAGTTTCTCCCCTCTTGGCCTCCCCATGCCATGCACATTACTTTTTTCTTCCTTTTCTCACATTTTGCCTTGCTCTTCAGCTTTTTCAATAAGACGTAACTGTCTATGTGCTCTGACTTTCAGTTTAAAGGTTTTTTTTTTTACACAACCATTTCATCCAGTGATGGCTTGAACAGAAATTATGATTAAGGAAAGACATTCATTGTTTCTGTTAGCCTTTAGTTTTCCTTACATCCTTTCAACACACCTGTTCTGACCAAGACAGTACAATAATAACCATTTAGGAAATAACTCAAATAGCCAGGGCCCAAGAAGCCATAGGCTTATAGATGCCCTGGGATTCCTTTTAGAGCATTTCCTATCCTTTTATTACAATTGTGGCCTAAAGAAAAAAATCACAAGTAAAAAAAGAATTTCAGTCTTATTCTGTTTTCTTTCAGGGAAGACGTATGTTGTGCTCAGGGCTTAAAGGAGCACTATGAGTTCTAAATGCTGTTCTTTGCCTAAGACCAAAGCATAAGCATTGCCAAATTTGTACAGAGTTCTGCTTTGTATGGACAAGTGGCTGAATTTTTTTCCGCATCCACTCTGGAATGTCTTCAGCAGTCACTGCTCTTTTTCTACTTTGCAACCTGTCACATGATTCTTTTTAATTCCCTAAGGAAACGTAATGTTTTGCAACATTTGTTCCCAATGTCCCATTTTCATGGACGTTTTGTTTTCTTCTTGCAGGTATTTATTTATTTAATTATTTTTATTTCATTATAGCCAGGACACCAAGTCTCCATAGGTCTTCCAAACAATCTCTAGCCACTTCACTAGAGAAGTATTAAGGAGCCAGCGGTCATGTTTTCATGGACTTTTTTTCCTTGTAGATTATGATGAAGAGAGATACTTCCACCACAGCTAGCTGGAATTTTGTTCATAGGTTCATAGGTGTGTACTAGGCTAATGGCTCTGAAGCCTTTACAAGACTAGCCCATAGGATTACCCTGGCATCGTGCCATCCGATATTAGTTCCCATTGCCTCTGTCGAGTAGAACCACTGGAGTAATGTCTGGGGTGAATTTTCTATTTCCCATCCACTCATCAAGATTTCTCTTGAAGACAGCCAGTGAGGTGCTCTATTTGACATGCATGGGAAGTCTGTTGCATAGCATGGGCAGTCTCTGGGTTATGAACTTGTCCCTCCAGCGTGTTCTGTAGATTGTGGTAATGAGGTTGCGGTCTCTGGAGTGTGGGGTGCTTAGGGATTGGGATTTCTTTAGATGCAGCATTTCTAACAGAGCTGGGTCAGACATAGCTTTGTAAGTCAAGCAGAGATCACCTCTAAGTAGGCGATATGAGACAGAGAATAGTTGGATTTTTTTTGAGTCTGTCCATATAGGACAAGTGTTTAAGGCCTTCGATCATCTTTGTGAAGTACTTTTGCAGCCTCTCCAGTTTTTGCAGGTGTCTAGTGAGGTACAATGCCAAATGGGGCATTGTACTCGATGACTGGCCTAATAAGGAAAGAGTAGAGGGAGACAATGACCTCTTTCTTCCTGGATGCAAAACCCTTAGTAATGAGATGTGCCAAATAGAAGGACTTTCTGACTACAGTGGCAATGTGGTGGTCAAATGAGAGGTTCCTGTCAACCTGTGGTCCCAGATCTCTTATAACGCCTTCTGTGTTCAGCAGACTACTATCAATGTGGTAATTCAAGTGAACTGTGTTTTTCCCAAAGGGGATGACAACACAGTTTTTAGCATTGAGCTTAAGGCTATAGTTCTGACACCAGTCATTGGTCTGAGTGAGGCCTTTCTGCAGATGTCAACATCACCTGGGGAGTTGATAATAGCTCCCAGTTTGCAATTGTCTGCGAACTTTGTCAGCCAGAGTCCCTTCATGTTGGCCTGGACTTCAGAGAAGTAGACACCAAACAGGACAGGACCCAGGACTGAACCCTGTGGGACTCCACTCATGACTGGTTGGCAGTCTGACTTGGAGTTAGCTACTTTCACAGTGTGGGTTCTATCCATGAGCCAGTTTGCAACCCAGCTAGTGATATAGGTGTTGATGCCTAGCTTAGTAAGTTTTTCTATGATTCCTGAGGGAGGAATGGTATCAAAGGCCTTGGCCAGATCAAGGTAGGCTGTATGAACCACCGTGCCTTCATCCACAGCTCTGGTGACTGACTCAAAGAAGTCGACCAGGTTGAGCAGGCATGATCTACCCTTCACAAAGCCAAACTGTGTGGGATCCAGAGTTTGGAGATTCCTTATATCCTTGTTTATTAGGTCCATTATGATGCATTCCATAGCTTTGCATATCAAACTCATGAGGCTAATGGGCCGATAGTTCCTGGGGTCTGTAGTCGGTCCTCCTTTGTGGAGAGGGATGACTGTAGCAGTGCACCATTTGGTAGGGACAAAGCCTGAGGTGAGGCTGTGATTGAACAGGACAGACAGGTGCCAGTTCACTCTGTAGTTCATGTAGAACAGAGCCAGGGATATTTTCAGATCCCATAGAAGCTGTATTCTTGGCCTTGGACAGTGCTGTTTTAACCTGTGCAGCAGTAATACTAGGTGCCTGGCAATCTACTGGTATTGTGATTGGTCCTTTGGGAGGGGAGAGGGGTAAAGCTGGCACTGAATCTGTCGGCCAGTATATTGGCAATATCTGTTGGCTTGGTATAGGAGCTACCATTGTGCAGTAGTTCAGAGCAGATCTGGGTATTGCCGTGGAGATTTTTTACATAACTATAGAAGGCCTTGTGGTTGTCTTTACTATCTGCTGCAATTCTGTTTTCATATCTAGCTTTAGAGGATTTGATAAGAGATCTGAACTTTTTGTTGAGGCTGATAAGGAAGTTTTTCCAGTCTTGGGGTTTCACCTTATTCCGCATCAGTTTCTTCCTTCTGTTGTAGAGTTTGTTTATGGCAGGGGACCACCAGATTGGCTTCCTTTGTTTTGGAGGTGAGCGTCATGGTTCTACTGGGTATGACGAGATCTGTGCATTTGTGTACATGCTCGTACAGTGCACTGGTGTATGATTCTTTGGTCATGCAACTATTCTACATTTGCATGGGTGCCGTGAAGTTAGCCACCTCTGGTTTTAGGAGCCAAAAGTTAGCTTTGTAGAAGTTTTTCATGGTGGTTACCTTTGCGGGTGTGGGGTGGAAGAGATGTGGATTTCCAAGATGATTAGTTTGTGGTCAGATCTAACCAGGGAGGAGTTGACTATTGGTGTAGAGCAATGGTCACCCATGTTAGTAATAACCAGGTCAAGGACGTTACTACCTCTAGTGGTGGTAAGAACGAGTTGGTCCAGGGCATTGTAATTAATGAATTCCAGGAAATGTTGGGCAAGTGTATTGGTACATGAGTAGTTTTCCCAGTTAATGGAGGGGTAGTTGAAGTCACCCAGTATGAGAGTGTTAGGTTGGATCCTAATATTCTCCAGGGTGCTTAGGAACATGGGGTGTGAGTCTTGGGACATGGTTGGGGACCAATAGCAGGCTACGACCTGAATTGCTGTCTTACCCAATGTTAGCCGCACCTGAAGTATCTCTGATGAGTAATGTTGGGCTACCAGTCTGGAGGTGTGTGCATCCTTTATGAATATGGAAACACGACCGCCTTTGGAGCTTCGGTCTAAGTTCTGGGGTCGAAAGGTGTGGAATGAGTTATAGCCTGGTAGTGCAGGGGTGCTTTTGAATAAGGTTTCTGTTACAGCACAAATGTCAATGTTCTCCATTTTAAGGAGTGCTTCGAACAAGTGCATTTTGAGATTTAGATTTCTAGCATTGAGCAGCATGACCCTCAGATTGCATTTGTTTGTAGCTGCTATGGTGGTAATTTGGTCTTTGGAACACAGCCTAAAAAAGGCACTATAGGGGCGGCAAGAGCCTTGGCCAGTATCCAGAAGCCCAGGGGTGACAGATGCAGGCCATCTCATGCAAAGCATTGAGGTCTGTCAATCATGTCATCTCAGGCAGACAGATACTGAATCCACTTGGAATAACACTAAAAACTTAACCAATTGTTGAAATCAAGTCATTTTTTGTTTGTACTGTGGTATCATTCTGGGTGATGGTAAGATGGTGCTCAGGGCTAGGGTCATACCAGCCTGGGCTACATAATCCGAGATCGCCTCCATGTCTCTTTTCATGTAGTCCAGGGAGGTACATCTCAGGTCATTCACAACCATAATTATATGTTATTTGTGATTATCAACATGATTTATATAAGACACTTGTGTTACAACTATATTAGAACTGTATATCATGTGTGTATCAAACTGGTTTGTACAGACATATGTTAAAAAGGTAGTTTATAAAGTGCTTGTGCTTAAAATGTAACCACAGTGGGCCCTACTTGAAGAGAACAGAAATGTGCATGTCCTATTGCAACTGTTTAAATGTATATATTTTAACAGTGGAAATTTAAATACAGGAGGTTACCTTCAGAAAAATAACTGAAATAAATTTACTTTATGGCTACGCAATAAAAGATGGTATCTTTCAATTTTCAATGCAGCAGAGACACAATTTCTGTACCAAGGAGCTTTCTGTATTGTCTTTAAGGTGAAATATTTACTAGTCTTGAAATGTGGAGGAATGTAATTCTTCTTTGACTTACAGCATCTGCCAAAGATCTGAAGTCTATGTATTTTCACTGGTAGATGCTAAGTACTGTCAAGCTTCCAGTAGTGGGGTTTCACCTGGGATACAGTCAGATAAAAAACTATGTCATTCTGCAATCTATCCCAGCAGTAATATTTGAGATATTAATTTGACAAGTCTCTTAGAGAGGCACAGCATTCTGTATTCAGTCTTGGACCTGACAAGAACCATTCACCACAACATCTGCCTTGCTCTGTAAGTAAGTTACTAGGGAACAGTATACATTTCTTAGTTATAGTCAGGAATATAGCAAAGCTTAGTTTAGATATTTTTCTTTCTTTATTTGAGGCTGTCCTGCAATGTTCTTTTAGATATTTCCTGTGTTTTTGAACTCTGATGTATGTGTGAATGTATACTGAGTATTTTCTTGTCCTTTTATTATTTATTATTAAATATATTTAAATATTTCATTGTGGTTGAACTGTATAGAGATATTTAAGTTTTGAGAGTACTTAAAATAAAAAAAAAGAAAATTAAGAAAAAACAGAACTGTGTGTGTGAGACAGTGAGTATATGCATGCCTAAGAGTGTGAGCAAGATCGATCGAGCCATTATTTTACACTCACTAAGCTGTTGGTTTGCTGTTTAATGAGTGTAAAGGTAAAAAAAACCCATAAAAATGTGTGTACGTGTATGTGTGTGTGTTTATGTTTCTGTCTGTGTGTGAGAGTATGCATGCTTGCGTGAATGAGAGCAAAAGTCTGTGTGTGTGTGTGTGTGTGTGTGTGTGTGTGTGTGTGTGTGTGTGTGTGTGTGTGTGTGTGTGTGTGTGTGTGTGTGTGCGTGTGTGTCTGTGTATACAGGAATGTGAAGAGTGAAAGCGATTGATCAGTAGGAAACAGCAGTTAAGCAGTTTGCTTACCTCTGGAACTCTTAGCTCAAGATAAAAACTGCAAAGTTGCTTGAAATTTGTGTTAGCATGCATGTTCCGATCCACAGCTGTGTTTCGGGGTGGGGGGATGGAGTAAGATCGATCCAACAGTGTCAGAAGCAGCAGTAGTTAAAAGCTTTGCATAGCTAAAGGGATCGCGAGGGAAAAGGTTTCATTTGATGTCAGTGAAGTGCTTGGGCCTACATGGACAAACATCTGAAGGTGTCTTTGAGGGAAATATTTCCTTGGGCATCACTTAAGTGCTTGCGCATCAATGGAGAAACTACTGAAGGGATCATTGGGTGGAAATTTTCCATTTGACATCAGACAATTTCTTGTGCATGCATGGAAAAAGTACTGAAAGGAACACTGGGGAAAATGTTTGTTTGATTTAGTGTTACTGAAGTACTTATGCAGACATGGGGAGGATGGCCTAATGGTTAAGGTCTTTGCCTTGCAAACACAAGGTACAGGGTTTGAATCTCACAGGGGATAATTGGCTAGGCTTAAAATGGCTCGCAAGGGCAGTTAGCCTAGTACTAATCTATGAACCTATGAAATGACTAAATGATGGTCACAAAAGGGCCAATGTGCAGATATTTTTGGGGTTGGGAGGGTGGCCTAATGGTTAAGGTGTTTGCCTTACAAACACAAAGTGCAGGGTTTGAGACTCACAAGGGATAACTGGCTAGGCTTAAAATGGCTCGCAAGGGCAGTTAGCTTAGTACTAACCTATGAACCTATGAACATGGACATACTTCTGAAACGACCGTTGGTGGAAGTGTTTTATTTGGTGTCGTTGAATGACTTCAGCAGTAATGGACCAACTACAGAAGGGTTCATCTGAGGAAATTATTCGTTCTGTCATCACTGAAGTCTTTGTGCAGGCATTTTTGGTGTCATGTGATATGTTTGTTCAGACACAGGCAACTTACTGATAGAACTGTTTTGCAGAAATGTTCCATCTGGTGTCAATGAAGTGCTTGTGCATACATGGACAAACTATTAAATGTATCACTGGGGGAAATATTTCACTTGATGTTAGGGAAGTGCTTGGGCCTGCATGGACAAACTACTGAATGTATCTTTGGTAGAAGTGGTCCATTTGATCTCAGTAAAAGTACTTATTGTGGGATCATTGTGGGCATACCTGTCAACTGTCCAGATTATCGCATATTGTACCAATTTTTGCTTCATATATTTGGTATGTTCCTTATTAAATTTTTGTTTTTCTCAATTTTTGTGGCAAATTGGTGAGGATTAATGCACCACATAATGACAGGCATTTGAGTTTCAGACTTCATATTATCCAGAAAATGCATGGTAACACAAGACCTTTTATTCTAACAATTTTCTAAGTTTATAAGAACAATATTTAACATTTGTCCCTGTTTTTGGTTCTTTGTCTCCCCATTATTTTAGTTTGTCTGGATTTTTTGTGCTCAGAGGTTGAGAGCTATGATTGGGGGAAGTGTTATTTGGTTACAGTGAACTGCTTGGGCATACATGGAAAAATACTGAAGGTATCTTTGGGGGAAATGTGCTTGTACAGACATGAACATACTACTGAAAATGTTGTTGGGTATGGTCCTAGGTATACAAATTATGGCCTGTGTGCTGTGACAGACTGTGTTGTGTCCACACCCATCACCGCCACCGACTGTGGTGTGTCCCCTATGGGCAACATTACACTACCATGTCATACAGCCAACATCCGACAAATATATGAGTGGTACTACAACTGCATGTGGACATTCCAGCAACATCTGTGCTGCACAGTTACTGACAGCAGTGCATATGTGGTGTAGACTTTCCTCCTCATAGGTGTCCGACATCTGCAGTACCCAGATGTTTGCGGAATGTGTACATGTGCCTGATATCTGTGGACCCCATGCTAGACAAATATGGATGTCTGGTAACCAGATGGATAATATGTAATGGGTGTCCCCTGAGTGTGGAGAATGTATCTGTGACATGCCAGACCCCTTGGAACACATTAATGATGCATTAATATCTGGTACTGCATTTATTCCCTTACATTATATGCTCAATATGTACACACTGTTGCTGAGGCGGAGCCTGTGTCCCTCCACTACTGCTACCTATAACCTGCTGTCCTGCTGCAGGAAGTCACCAGGTATGCTAGCTGTGGCTGTGAGACAATGAGATTCAGATGTGAAATACACAATGACCTAGCTAGAGTATGTCAGGAACAGTCAGGGACACCTGGACAATCTTTGAACTAAGTCTGTATGACATTTACAGACTGAGAAGGGCTCACTGACAGTACATGATTTCCACCACTAGTTACTGTCACTATTGTACAAAACACAATCCAGTAGCATTCATACATGACCTGACTATTGCTGGGGGGACTCAAGGGCCAGAGCTGCAATCTATGTCAATGCAGATAGAGCCAAAAGGGAAGACTGTAGGTGCTAAACAGCAGACTAACAGCAACATGTCATTCCAAGATATGTTCTTGAGGCCACTGTTGAAATTCCTATTTCCCATGAATGCATGCCCCCATCTGCATTCCATTACATGGTTAATTCTATGACATACCCGGTATAGTGCTGTACTCCTTTGTGAGCAGAAATACAGTGGTATTTTTCCTTGAAAGTCACAGTCTGTCTTCATGAAGAAAGTCACAGACCTCTATAGCATAGGCAGCAACTTGCTTTTTGTAGGTAATGCTCATGAACAGGTGATTACCTATGCACCAGTCTGTGACTCACACTTGCTAATAGCATGCAGAACAGCTGGGTTGCATTGCCATTAGCTAATGACGTGGGAATACAGTCCTATAATTAAGGCCTTCATGTAGGCCTTGGCCCTTTTCCTGGCCTGTGAGGAGGACATTATTGAGGTGAGGGAGCTACAGCATCACAGAGGGTATATAGAAATGCTGTTCACTGTTTGGATTGATGTGTTATGTCCACAGTTTTGCATGTTATGTTTGGCCATTGTTAACAGAGTTTCTGATTCTGTGGCAGATTACAGTTTAACAAAGTGTGTTGGGGTCAGTAAGGAGACAGGCAGATGTGAGTGTCATGCATCATTTTTATCTGAATGTGCATGCTGCTGCTGTTGATGTTTGTCTAACAGCAGTGTATGTTTCTTGGGGGAGACTGTGACACATGTCCCTGTCACCTGAACATTCCTCCCAATCCTTTATGTGTGGGTGTTGAGTCGATGCCCTGTCCTAGGTGTTTGGGAGGTATGGTAGGTCTGTAGCAGGTAGCTGAACATACTGCTGCATGTGTAGTAGGCCGCATATGCTGCATTCTGGCCAGGAGTCATACTGGGGATTGTGAAGACATTGGGGAGACAGTAAGCTGTATATGTCAATGAGGGAGCAGTGTCAGCTCTTGTGTCACAGCATGGCCAGGGTGAAGGTACCCATAACAGTCCAGGTGAGGTATGTACCTCTGGTACATATGGTAAGTAGTAGTGCCATCCAGAGGGTATTAGGGGTCATTTAGGACAAGTGTTCATATTTGTGACATGTTCCACCCTCCAGGACTTTGACGTGCTACTGTGGGTGGCAGTGACTGTGGCAGCAGCAACCAGTTCTGCTGGACATTGCGGGGCTCAGTTATTTCTACATCGTATTGACAAGCATGTAGTTGTTGTGCAACAGACTGGACTGTGGCCCTGAACTGTGGGTGTCCAGTTGTCAGACACACTAGGAATGTAACAGATAGAGCTACTGAGTCATTATTATGGAAGGTGCAGTCGCAAGACATATGTGCATGCATACAGTGTATTACACAGTATTGGCATGGACACGTGTGTTTGGATGGCTATGACACGTGACACTGACCTGTCTGTCATGCTTTTGTAACCTCAATCTGCTTTGACTTGCCAGTACTTTAGCTCAGAGAATAGGTTTGACAACCATGCCATAAGTAGGTAACACAACTGTGGACATTTGGCAACAGTCTGTGCAGTTGTCAGCTGTACCTGATATGGTATGCCTCCCGTCAGTGCATCAACGTGTCTTTGGCTGTGTACTGGTTCGGTTTCTGCATCACAGGCCCAAGTATGCTGTCATTTATCACATTATATGTTGAAGCAGTGTCACTGGTAATCAGGATATCTTCATAAAAACACCAGTAATTCCGTAGAGTTGAGTTTTGCCTACTGGTGTATTGCACTGAACTGTAGTTCAGAGGGTCCTGGGTTCAATACTTGCCAGGGGTATCTTTTTTCTCTAATGTTACATCACTGTACTGCATGATATATTTACAAAAGTAGCAGTAACTCCCCAGAGCTGAGCTGGTCTAGTGGTGTGTTGCTCTTACTGTAGCTCAGGGGGTCCTGGATTTGAGACATGGCAGGGCTGGTTATTTTATTGCTGGACAGAACAGTGCCTGAATCAGATATGGTCATTAAAGCAGTTTTAAGTAGTTTTAATGGGTTTCTGCAGGTTTGCACAATGCAATGCTAAGCAGTGCTTAGTCCTGCTTAAACCCGTGCTATTTTCAAAAAAAGAAAAGAAAAAAGGGGTGACATGAAAGTGGTAAAATGGGGGCAAGCAGGGGGAAAAACAATATGAAAGGCAGCTAGGGATGTGCAAGTCAGGTGCAGGAAAGAACCATAGCTCTCCATTTCTAGTGCAACAACACCTGTGCATGATGTGGACAATTAGGAATTTGGAGCCTCACACCTCGCAGGAAGGGGTGTGGGTGACATAACTTTGTTGATTAATTGATGGATAACTGATTCATGGCAGTGTATTTGGGTGCAAAATGGAGAGCTATGTATGGGACAAAATTTTTTGGGGGGACAGATGCTGGGGAAGGGTTGTAGGTACGTTTGGGGATGTAAGTTGGGTAGGAAAGGTTGCTTTTGCAGACAGACAAGACAGGCAGGGGTGGTGTATTACACATGAGGGGGATAAACACTGACGGCCAGCCTGCCCCTCAAAGTGCACCAGTCTGCCCTTGATCTGGTGCAGTCTATCATCCAAGTCATGTTGGATGTCCCTGCGCACCATACCTGAAACCCGATTCCAGGTGATGGTCTCCTCTCTGTGCCCTTCCCTGGGAGGACGGGCCCCTTCCCCAGAGGCAGTTCCACCCAAGGGTGATGCCGGACCAACAGAAGGAGCAGCTCCAGGTTGGATCCCAGATGTGCTGGGACCAGGTGCCATGGTCAGCTAAGGTGGGATAGGTGGATCAGCTGGAACTGGCTAACCCAATTGTGCTATGGTGTTGAGGTTTGTCCAGCTGCATTGGTGAGTCATGAACAAAACATTTCAATGTTAGTTATAACAGCATGCATTGGTATTCCAATTAACACAGAACAATAGAATTCCATAGCATATGAAACACAAGCATAAATGGAATAACAGTCATTATTATAACAGCATGCCAGTAACAGTTACAGCAAAAGGCTAACAATGGTGGAATTCCAACAAGGTATGTTAGTATGCAACCATTGAAATATATAACTAATAATAAAACACAAAGCCCAACATTAGGTTTTGAGAACAACATATGTGGAAATGAAACCATACTGTAGTATAAGAATGAACAGCAGATGCAGGGTGGTATCCAACGAGACGGAGCCCGAATAATGAAAAAAATTCTTTACTCAATCCAATGATCAAAATGAAGTACAAATACACATAAAGTCACAGTTTAAAAATGATAAAACAACAAGTTAAGCGCTTTCGTCAATACTCACCCCCGGATTCATGAAGCTCGGCGCAAGGCCGGTGTAAGGCGTGCGCCGGCAGTGCAGTGTATAATCGGCGTAGCAGCGCCACATGCATAGTAATGAGTGCGCGCCGCAACCACAAACATGTGCAGAGGGCACGTGCGCGAGCCCAAGTAGGATGAGCCCGTAGGCGTGGCCAAGCCAGCAGACGAGGAGCAACCTAAAGTGCTGACTGTCACAGGCCACCTGCAATAGTAACCGCACCAGCCAGTGTCCGTGGATAATGAAACGTACGCAGAGTATGCAACATAGTACCCGTTTACACAAAATGGAGAACCAAACATTAACCCACGAAGTCCAAATTGTACCCGTCCAAGGAACAAAGGATATGCGTAATACCGTGTCCGTCACGCAATGCACTGTCAGTGGGCATACCCAGTGAAGGTGTACCGCAGCATGTCAGCGCGTTGTAACTACACACAAGTAGCCCCATGGGCATGGTCACCAGCAGTAGTGAGAGTACACAGCCGGGCAGCCATGTCTATATAACAACCAGAAGGAAACCAGATACCCTAAACACAGACAAACATGTGCATAGCAACATGTACTACACCCAGCAACGTGCCGGTCGCATACACATAGGACGGCGTATGCGGCGTAATATCCAGAAGCAGAACCCATGCATGCAAATGTAATACACAACAGCCCCGTCATAGCACGTAACCCGCACCCATGTACGACCGTGCACCCAACCCAGCTAGCAGCCTTGCGCAGCTGCACACCTACACACAGTGGGTATACCTCAAATGTAGTATGAAGTATTGTCCTAGGCAGTGCCACGCAGGCAAATATGTACCCCACATGTCAACATCCCACCTCAGGTACTGATATCCAAATGGCTGCATGTGAATGTGTTGGCAGAATGTGTACATCCCGCATGTGGTATGGACCTGTCGAAACCCCATAGGCGTTCACACGCCACGGTGTCCATAACTGTACACATCTGGACAAAGCAGTATGTTCAGCCACCGTACTGATGATTAGCTATGCGGACATGTCAAACACAACACATAGGGCGGAACATCTGCCCACCAAGCAGGACACCCCAACAGGGTGCCACATGCACAGAAGGTGAAGGTGGGACATCACACGTAGAGAATAGTGGTGCCGGATGGCCAAACACCCACAGCCAATGCAAAGGATTGAATAACATGTATATGCCTGGATGAATGGGTATGTCATATCATGGGAATAGGCTAAGCTATCCAACATAATAGCCATGCGTACCAGATACAAACTGTTAGTAACACGCAGTAGTAATGCAGGAAGGCATACACGACTGTGGGAATATCACAGGACACATGGCATGTGCCAAGTGTTGACGCATGACACAAATGTCCAGGATGGGGCTCCCTGCAAAGAGGAACATGTGCCAACCCCACCCCCCACAGATGTATTTGCAGTGGAAACACAACCCAAACACACACCAACACCACCGTCCATCCCACGATAGCAACGAAGGCCGGTCAAAGACCACCATGATGCGTGCACAAACAGGGACACGTGTAACCGTTGCCCCGACAACCCCCCACAGGCCAACGAATAATAGTATGGACATATGCATGTAATGCTGTGAAGGATGTGTGGTAGTCCTCAGTATCACAGAGGTAGGTACACAGATACACTGTAATCAACTGTGACATATGTGCACTGTACACAGCATACCTGCAGGTAATACATAGTTCAATCATGTGCCACAGAAATATCCACATACGAATGAGGACAGGGGATAGACAAGTGTGAATGGGACAAACTATGAACATAGGTTCATAGGTTCATAGGTTCATAGTAGGCTATCCGCCCAAGGGCATCTATAAGCCTAGCCCATAGTTATGTTGCCTTTGCCACCCCTTCAGTTTGAAAAAAACTATGCCTATTATATTGCTATACATCTGTCAAGCAGTGACACTGAAGTAATCCCTGGGGTATATCTGCAATCTCCCATCCATTGGTCAGGATTCCCCTCGAACAAGGCCAGCGAGGTGCTCTGCCTCACATGTACTGGGATGTTGTTCCACAGCATAGTGAGTGTCTGGGTGATGAATCTGTCCCTCCAGCACGTTCTATTAATGACCGTGTCAAGGTTCACGTCACCTGCCCTTGTGGTTCTGAGGGATCTAGATTCTTTACGTGAAGCATAGTCATCAAATCTGGGTTCGACATGGCCTTGTATGTCAGGCACAGGTCACCTCTGAGCAAGTGGTATGCGACTGAATAGAGCTGGAGTCCTTTCAGTCGGGCAGCATAACACATATTCCTGAGACCCTGCATCCGTTTGTCGATGAACTGTTGGGGCCTTTCCAGCTGCTGCAGGTGTCGGGTCAGATACATTCGAGCGGGTATTGTACTCAATCATAGGTCTAATGAGTGATGAGTACAAGGGGATGATGACCTCCCCTGATCTAGATGTGAATCCCTCCATGATCAGGTGGGCAATGTAGAAGGTCTACCTAACTACGTTAGCAACATGTGTGTCGAACGAACGGTTACTGACAACCTGGGTCCCCAGATCCCTGGTAACTCCCTCTGTGCTCAGTGGATTGCCACCTATACGGTAGCTAGGGGTAACCTTGTTCTTCCCAAAGGGTATGACTATGCATTTCCTGGCATTTAGCTGTAGGCCATGTCTCTGGCACCAGTTATCCATATCTGTGAGGCCCTTCTGAAGGATATCTGTGTCAGATGTGTGTCCGACTATGGCACCCAGTTCGCAGTCATCTGCAAACATTGTCAGCCATAACCCCCCTGTGTTTGCTTGTACTTTGGAAATGTAGATGCCGAAAAAGAGTGGACCCAGGACTGAGCCCCATGGGACACCACCTGTGACCGGCTGTGAGTCTGACATGGCGCCAGCAACTATGACCATGTGGGTTCTGTCACTTAGCCAGTTTGCAACCCATCTTGCGATGTATGGGTTTACATTCAAGCTGATGAGTTTATCAATGATACCTGAGGGGGGTATTGTGTCGAAGGCCTTTGCCAAGTCGAGGTAGGCTGTATGGACTGCTTGACCCTCATCAATGGCCTTGGTGACTGTTCCTAAAACATCAACCAAGTTTAAAAGGCATGATCTGCCTTTGACCAAGCCAAACTGGGTTGGATCCAAAGTATGCAAGTCCCCTATGTCTTCATCTATAAGTTCTATTATGATCTTTCTCCAAGGCTTTGCAGATAAGGCTTGTCAAGCTAATGGGACGGTAATTACCAGGGTCAGTGGAGGCACCGCCCTTGTGAAGTGGGACTACAGTCGCCTTGCGCCACTACCTGGGTACATTACCTGAGGTGAGGCTAAGATTAAACAGCTGTCCTAACTGTGGGTTTAATTCCTCATTGAGTTCATGGAGTACACAGCTGGGACACCATCTGGTCCCATGGATGCTGTGTTTACTGCCTTGGAGAGAGCATTTCCCACCTGTGCGTTACAGATGTTCCAGGGGCTACAATCCTCTGGTATAGATATCTCTCCATGTGGGGGGGAGGGGAGAAGTTTGCACTGAACCTGTCAGCCAGTATGTTGGCAATGTGTGTAGGTTCAGTAATCTTCACATCATTCTGAACCCAGTCTGAGCATATCTGGGAGTGTCCTCCCAGGTGTCCAACATAGCTAAAGAAGGCCTTATGATTGTCTGTCGAGTCCTTGGTGATTTATCTGCCGAATTTGCCCTGGATGATTTCATGAGAGCTTGTAGTTCTTCACATATAATGAGCAAGGGTGTCTTACCTTACAAGGATTCCGCTCTATCTTGTAGTAGCTACCTCCTTTCGTTGTACAGCTTGTTTATGGCTGGGGTCCACCAGACCGGATGCTTGGCTTTGGTACAAAGAGTCTCAGTTTTGTATGGGATTGCCTGATCCATGCAGTCCTGTAGGTGCTGGTAGAAGGCATATGTAAGTGATTCAGCGGTTTGAGTAATGTTTACCACTGGCTCAGGGGCCTTAAAGGAGACCACACTAGTGTTTAGAAGTGTGAAGTTGGCTTCTGAGAAAGGCATATGTATGGTAACCGGCACCACCCACAGCATTGTATGCCAATAGCAGAAGCTATTGTAGGTTGTCCAAACACACGTGTCCGTACACATGGAACATCATAGCAATAAACCACGCCCGGATGTGGGTAATGCTAGATATACCCACGGCAGACATGGTGCATTCCTGAGGCCGACGCCCGAGGGACCACAGGGTAAATACAGCAGTACCCACACCCAGACGCGGGTCATTGCTAGTATGCCATATCATCTATGGAAAGGAACCATATATTCCCAGACATAATGGCACAGCATAATGCCTGTCCGCCGCCCAAACGCAGACATATGGCACCCGCGGCGGTGCGGACGTACTGCGCGAGATGTCCGTTACCAATGTTGACACTGTCTCACTATGTGAAACAAAGTCAACATAGCGATTCAATACTAAACAGCGACGGAGAGCCCGATGTCCCCGTTGCTGAGCTGTTCAACCTGTTCCACCATGTTAAATGTGTGTAGCAGAGCGGGACTGCCTTAACTAAGCAACGGACATGTCTGTGGCTCAGTGAAAGCCGTCACGCAATGTTAAACCCATGTAATATAGCGAGACAGGTCATAAATACCAAGTGTTAGTAATGGAAATAGGTCCGTTCGACCAGACCATGTGCAATTACTATAACAAGATCTACAACGGGCACGCCGGCCAATCAGCGCACATGGTTAGGAATAATGGGGGGGGGATATGGTATCATAGACACGGACAAACCGTGCCCATGTGACTCGTCTGACATTCGTACACGGTCAGGGCAGTTCCATACACTAGGCGGACAAGACCAAACCCAAAGCACCACAGGAACACCCTGACAATCGAAGGCCTGTATGCGTAGGGGATATAAGCCCCTGTGATCTGAATATCCCTGCGGTCATGACATATGCATCCTGGGCCATGAGCGGGAGGGAATAAGGAATGTTTAACATGTAGTACCGCACCTTTCCCAGCAGGAGAATGGATGCCTGTGACGTACGTGAGTGTGGGGGTGTGGGGTGGGGTGGGGGGGATATGTAAATTTAGCTAAGTACCATGGGTATGCATATAAATGAGACCGAACAGCTAACGTGTAGTGGTCACAGTAACCGCAAAGCGTGAATGCAGTCCCGTTTGAATTACGACTATAGAACATATAAATGTGAGCGTATGTAATGCGTCCATGCCGCAAAGACTGTTACATGTGTAAAGGTGAAAGTGCGCTCCGCACACGTCCGTCAACTGGATCAGAGATATGTTACCGGAACAGTCACAACTAACACAGACCACGTAACCACACAGACCCAGTAAACATATGTAACCAGAATACGGATATGCATGTAGCCTGCGTAACCCACAATTAGGAAATGCAAGTGCGCGTGTGCGTGTGTGATCCGCTCACAGCAGGGAAGGTTAAGGCTGTGTCCTCCACATCAATCATACATGTCTCAAAACTGTCAGCCTCTGAAAGTATGGAATCGGGCAATGCCATGTAAAGTACCATTAGAAATAGTGAGAAACACATGCTATGTGATAAGACAAACATAGAATGTGGATAGAATAACGTGTGTGTTAGTAGTATGGATTGACGACGGTTATGCATCTGTAACCCGACCCACTTGTCAGAAGGTGCCCCCGTACGAAATGTGTTCAGTTGGCTCACACTTGTTGACCGGGCTAGGCTAGCTGGATATATGTCCAGTGTCAGCAGAGGCCCGTGGAGAAATGCTCCACACACAATAATAGCACAACATACCAAAGTACTCATATATGTAACCAAAAAAGAACAATAGAAAGTGTCCTGAAAGGACTGGTTACACACAGATCCCAGATGACAGAGAAATATATGGCCAGTGGAAGCACGTCACAATTACGGGATCAGGTCCCTATAGAAGCAAGATGTTCTCACATGACATGCCAGCGAATTGTCAGATAGACACAGGTCAATGTAACACACAGCATGATTAAGGGCCAACCAGTCGTACACCATGCCAGAACCTGTACAGTGGAAAGGTATGGCATGGTAATTGATGTGTGTACACAGGTAATCCACAGACAGTAACAAAGCAAGGTATGAAACGAAGGGTTCACATGTATATATCTACACACAGCAGTCCGACGGCCCGTATATATGACGCATGGACATAGATTTGTCACTTGAAAACAAGATGTAAACAACTACAGTTTATTCCATATCATATTGATATAGTTATAATACAGTCATATTCATATTTAACATTGTGACTCTTATTTACATTCATATTTATACAAAATATGCATTTAATTGTACTTAGTTATTCCATGATTTGGAATCTTAATGCAACAATTATACACATTGATATACAATATCATTATCAACACACTACATTCTAAGGTTTACTCACAACAATTATCAACTATGTTTCAATATACTGATTGTATTGACCAATATTGTATTTATATTAACACATTGTTGTTGTATTATTGTTTCCATTAAGTAATGTATGCAACACTGATTTGTATATGTCACTTTATCATCAAGACTTGGAGCACTGTCCACTTAACTATGAGCAAGTTTATTGATTAACTGACTTTAAACTGACTCTGAAGGAAGTATATAAGGGACGACTATCTAATGTATTTTGTACTCCGACGATGCCCCATGTTAGTGGGTGAAAGAGCTCAGTATCTTTTGACTGTGGAGTGTATCGTTTTTGTCATCGTCTGTTTTGGCATGGTTTATGTTCAATAATGTCTTTTATGAAGATGACCAGGACTCAAGGTTTGCTGTATTTCCGCTTACTGGCACATGGATATAGATAGGCCAAGTAATACATAATATGGGTAGTCAACCAGACATCCGCGATTGGGGAACATACAGCAGCAGTCAAAACCACTGGCCAGATGGTGACAGTCCAACAAGTTCTACACTTTACATATGCACGTTGGTGTCCATGGTAGGACTCCAAAAATTGATCCGTTCGCAATATCAACCTGCTGCGATCAACCCAGAAGAAATGACAGCCATGACTACGGCACAGCTAGACATATGCACCACCAGCGTGTTGGTTGATGACAAGTGTCCATGAAATGCAGGACATATGAACAGAAATCCCCAGATTGTCGAGTCCATAGAAGTGCGTCCACATCCCAGTCCGCACATGAAGGATGTGTAATGTGTACCGTCGAGGGTTGCAGCCATGGGATCCTGGGTATGCAGAAATGGGGTTCGGTGTTGTTTGGCAGATAATCCATTGTCCTGCCCCGTGGGAGGGATGTGGGTATAGCACATGCCTTACTCCCCACTAATGATGCAAAGCATCCACCGGATAATGCTAAAAGCAGGTGTGAAATGTGTACAGCCCTATATCAGTGTCCAGTAGGCAATTCCCATGGATGGACAAGCGTACGACCAAGATGGCACCCATAACTGGAAACCTGGTGGAATTACACAGCTGCAGTAAGGCATAGCACAGGAAATACAGATAGGGACTACATTAGACATTCCCCATACAAAGTCAGACCGCCGTGCGAATACCGGCATACACAGCTCTCAATCTGCCATCACCAAAATGGGGATCACTCGCTTCCATAATGCGGAACAAATGGGCGACCTGTGGGACACATACTAATGGCACACTAACAACTTCAACTAGGAAGGTCATAGGATGGTTAAACTATGGCGTTCCCACTTATAAAGAAGATCCTTTAATGAATTAATATGGTTAATGTCAATTGACCATGGAATACACCTAATCAACATAACATAACCGCTGGCACCTTATGGCACACAATCCAAAAAACACATAGGTAGATGAAACAGTCAACGTAGAAATCGTCCAGGACAGTGCCCAAATGGTATAAAAAGGTTCCCTTATAGACAAGTAAGCGCTTTCACCAGTAGGCTCCGTCAGACTTATACATAACATAAAAGCATCCAGGCTTTAAATATCCCTCCTTACACTTTTATTGGTCAATTTCTCATCAAACAATGAACAATTAACTCCAGCATATAAAGCGCAGATGCAATGTTAACTACACACACATATATTAACATCTTCAAAAACATCCTATTAAAACATGTATTATATGATATTGTACTATGCCTAATACTCATCAATTAAAAATCTAACAATATATATAGAAAATTTGTATATTATATCAATGTAATACAGTGGTAAACAACTGAAAGAGTGGACTAATGGGTGTTAAATGTATAGCTGTACCTAAACTACATTCCTGTTATTTGGGTTTAAGCCACCTGCTTCTCAAAAGAGGCTTAATCTGTGCTTCATCATTCAGCCCTGGTGTGTGGTCAACTCTCCACCTAATAATCCATCTCAATCCGCATTCTAAAGTATAGTTGATAAGGTCCCCCCCTCTGGGATTAAAATCTAGCCTTTGTAAAACACTGAATGTAAAAGTATGCCTTGTGATGTGCTCATAGCCGGCTGTAGGCATAGGCCAATCCGGCGGCTGCCTAGGGTGCCGCACTAGCAGGGCCACCTTTCTAGTAGGTATGTCATGTAGGTACACCAGGATGGGGGCACCATGTGTTGTGGTGGTGGGCGCCATGGAGCCCTATCGCCTAGGGCAGCGGTTGATCTAAGGCCGCTGCCATAGGAGGGGTAGTACAGTCTGCAGGTATGTGCTGAAGTGCACATGAAACAGCGGTCTACAAGGATTACCCATAGTGGCGACACCTGCACAGACGGCTATAGCGGGACATACACACGACCATGCATACAGCTCAGATAGACATACACACACCATAAACAGCCACTCATACACAAGGTTTATACCATGTATGCGTACAGTGTCAGTACAGCAAGGATAGCTGTCTGCCACGATATCCAGCAGATGTCTCTAGGGCGTGCCGGAATACGGACGTTGCATGGACAATGAGTGGATATGCATCGTACCACAGTTCTATGTGTCAGCCGTGCAAATATGCGATACATGGGACAGACAGCTGTCCATGCAAGAGCAGCGCTATGGGCATAACATAAGTATGTATATATACATCGAGAGATACAGGCGGACACATGTGGCAAGGCCGGGAGTGTAACGTGCACAGCACCACCCCACCACACCACAGCAGGGCGCACATGGAGAACACGCTACGGAGGTCGCCAACCACAGCAGGCACACAGGCAGTCCACGAGCTGCGTCTCACCATCCACAAACACAGAGATGGCGGCAGGATATAAGTGTTCTGCGGAAACTCTAAAGCCATAACCTATGAACCCATGCGGCTGGGAGCATAGACACACACACACAGCTGGCAGGCATGGGGATTGACCTTACCCCCACCTACCCAACCGCACAACAGTATGACACAGGTATGGAATGCGCTACGTGGACCACTGAACACAGCACTGTCAGAGGCACATGTGTAGGTGGGTGACAACATCCGTAAAGGAATAGACGCCGATAGCCAAGGTATGTGTTGTGAAGCGTCTGAAATAACTACTCTCTACAGGGGCAGCTGTAAACACACACACCGGGAAGGGCCGGGAGTTGAACCTTCACCTACCTACATGAACATACTACAGCATGATGCATTTACAGAACGCGTTACCGAGATTACTGAGCACAGTGCTGTCAGAGGCATACTCTTAGGTGGGTGACATCATCCGTAAAGGAATAGATGCCAATAGCCAAGGTATGTGTTGCAAAGCATCTAAAAGCATGACCATCTGCAGAGGCAGCTGGAAACACACACACACACACACACCTCATACACACGGGGAAGGGCCAGGAGTTGAACTTACACCTACCTACATGGACACACTACAGCATGATGCATTTACAGAGCAGCTACCGAGATTACTGAGCACAGCGCTGTCAGAGGCATACTTCTAGGCGGGTGACATCATCCGTAAAGGAATAGATGCCAATAGCCAAGGTATGTGTTGCGAAGCGACTAAAGGAACTACTCTCACCAAGGGCAGCTGTAAATACACACACACACGGGAAAGGGCCGGGAGTTGAACCTACGCCTACCTACATGAACACACTACAGCATGATGCATTTACAGAACGCGCTACCGAGATTACTGAGCACAGTGCTGTCAGAGGCATACTTCTAGGCGGGTGACATCATCCGTAAAGGAATAGCTGACAATAGCCAAGGTATGTGTTGCGAAGCGTCTAAAAGCATGACCATCTGCAGAGGCAGCTGGAAACACACACACACACACACACACACACACACACACACACACACACGGGGAAGGGCCAGGAGTTGAACCTACGCCTACCTACATGAACACACTACAGCATGATGCATTTACAGAGCGCTACCGAGATTACTGAGCACAAGCTGTCAGAGGCATACTTCTAGGTGGGTGACATCATCCGTAAAGGAATAGCTGACAATAGCCAAGGTATGTGTTGCGAAGCATCTAAAAGCATGACCATCTGCAGAGGCAGCTGGAAACACACACACACACATGGGGAAGGGCCGGGAGTTGAACCTACGCCTACCTACATGAACACACTACAGCATGATGCATTTACAGAACGCGCTACCGAGATTACTGAGCACAGCGCTGTCAGAGGCATACTTCCAGGCGGGTGACATCATCCGTAAAGGAATAGCTGACAATAGCCAAGGTATGTGTTGCAAAGCATCACCATCTGCAGAGGCAGCTGGAAACACACACACCTCACACACACATGGGGAAGGGCCGGGAGTTGAACCTATGCCTACCTACATGAACACACTACAGCATGATACATTTACAGAATGCGCTACAGAGATTACTGAGCACAGCGCTGTCAGAGGCATACTTCTAGGCGGGTGACATCATTGGTAAAGGAATAGATGCCAATAGCCAAGGTATGTGTTGCAAAGCGACTAAAGGAACTACTCTCACCAAGGGCAGCTGTAAACACACACACACACACGGGGAAGGGCCGGGAGTTGAACCTACGCCTACCTACATGAACACACTACAGCATGATGCATTTACAGAACGCGCTACCAAGATTACTGAGCACAGCGCTGTCAGAGGCATACTTCTAGGCGGGTGACATCATCCGTAAAGGAATAGCTGACAATAGCCAAGGTATGTGTTGCGAAGCGTCTAAAAGCATGACCATCTGCAGAGGCAGCTGGAAACACACACACACACACACACACACACACACACATGGGGAAGGGCCTGGGGTTGAACCTACGCCTACCTACATGAACACACTACAGCATGATGCATTTACAGAATGCGCTACCAAGATTACTGAGCACAGTGCTGTCAGAGGCATACTTCTAGGCAGGTGACATCATCCGTAAAGGAATAGATGCCAATAGCCAAGGTATGTGTTACGAAGTGACTAAAGGAACTATTCTCACCAAGGGTATCTGGAAACACACACACATACACCTCACACACACACGGGGAAGGGCCGGGAGTTAAACCTACGCCTTCCTACATGAACACACTACAGCATGATGCATTTACAGAACGTGCTACCGAGATTACTGAGCACAGCGCTGTCAGAGGCATACTTCTAGGCGGGTGACATAATCCATAAAGGAATAGCTGACAATAGCCAAGGTATGTGTTATGAAGCGTCTAAAAGCATGACCATCTGCAGAGGCAGCTGGAAACACACACACACACACACACACACACACACACACACACACACACACAGGGAAGGGCCTGGAGTTGAACCTATGCCTACCTACATGAACACACTACAGCATGATGCATTTACAGAGCAGCTACGAGATTACTGAGCACAGCACTGTCAGGAGGCATACCCCTAGGTGGGTGATATCATCTGCAGAGGCAAGGCAGCCGATAGGGAATGAAGACAGAGTGCACAGTCACACAGCATGTTACCATCCCAAGGTGGGCGTACAGTAACATGGTAGTGCTGCACTCGGACATACCAACTAACTACGGAGCACAACATCACAACATGGATACGGGATGCACCACAGACAGTATACCCTATGAGAGGGCACGATGTAGGCAGCCAGTGTGGCATACCAACCACATATGACTCACCTGGACGGTCACCATGGCTATACAGGATGTCATTGGCCATGGCTACATGCCTGGTAGCAGACATCGGTGCCGACTGTACTGTGTACCCCTGAATGGCGTACTGGGCATGCCCTCACACCTAGCGGTCACGAAGGGGAAACATACATGCACACGGGGTATCATCACAGATGGGCGCGGTGTGCACTGTACTGTGTCCATCTACACAGCTGCTTACTGGGCATGCTCAGACACTTAGAATCTGCACAGTGCAGACATGCATACACATGGGGTGAAATCATGGAAGGGCAGATTGTGGACTGTCGTGTGTCCACCACAACAGCAACCGGGCATGCCACAGGCGTGGCGGTTGTGAAGAAACAGACATGCACACGGGGTATCAAGCGCCAGGCGGGCGGTGTGCACTATACTGTGTGTCCATCTACACAGCTGCTTACTGGGCATGCTCAGACACTTAGAATCTGCACAGTGCAGACATGCATACACATGGGGTGAAATCATGGAAGGGCAGATTGTGGACCGTCGTGTGTCCACCCACACAACAGCAACCGGCCATGCTCACAGGCGTGGCGGTTGGCATGGGAAACACATGCACCGCGGGTATCAGCAGATGGGCGCGGTGTGCACTGTACTGTGTCCATCTACACAGCTGCTTACTGGGCATGCTCAGACACAGAATCTGCACAGTGCAGACATGCATACACATGGGGTGAAATCATGGAAGGGCAGATTGTGGACTGTGGGTGTCCACCCAACACAACCGGGCATGCCACAGGCGTGGCGGTTGCGAAGAAACAGACATGCACCGCGGTATCCGCAGATGGGCCGCGGTGTGCACTGTACTGTGTGTCCATCTACACAGCTGCTTACTGGGCATGCTCAGACAAGAATCTGCACATGCAGACATGCATAACCATGGGGTGAAATCATGGAAGGGCAGATTGTGGACTGTGTGTGTCCACCACAACAGCAACCGGGCATGCCACAGGCGTGGAAACACAGATATGATACATGACCACAGCTGTACCACAGTGAAACAAAGTCGGATATGTCAAATATGTGATTGCCTGGCTGTGTGCATGGACTGCACACAGGACACATATGAAGCCTGTGATGTACCACATGCATAACACTGGCGTGCGTAATACACACATGAATGGAAGGTGGACACATGTCTGTGGTATGCACCCTACAGGGTGTAGCGGTGTTGACTGGGACACATACCCTTGTACAGTTTGCCTGTGACAGCTGTGATACCATACCACAGTCCATGTTCCATGTATGTCGACACTCATGTCTAGCGTAGCAATGCATACACACATGGCAACAGGGGATACATGTGACACGTGTACTGTGCACGGTGCAGCCATGCATGAGCAGTGTCCGATGTCCATAACACAGTTGCAACCCCCTACCACATGCATACCCATCATGGGGGCCATCATATGGTGGCATAGTAACAGCATGCATGGCGGTATGTGTCACTGTCCACATGCATGTGTGCAGGTGCTGGTCACAGGTGTGTCACACACCATCCTACCCTGCCATGTGCATACAGTCTGCTATGTTGCCTTTACATGACAGTGCTGCCATAATGCATACCCACCGGCCATGTGTCATCGACCATATGTCACATGGCCACTGTAACCCCTACCACCTCCCAAGTGCATATATTGGCACAGCTGACAGATACAGTGGTGGTACGCAGGATGCACTACATACCGCTGCATGCCTGCACATATCCCATGTAGTGGGTGTGGCATTCCTAGCACCAACATGTGTGCAGGGATGTGTGCCCATGTATGCCACAGATCGGGGGGACTATGTGCCACGTGCCACACATCACTGTACACCATGGTAGAGATCTGTACATACCTCAGTGTGGGGTGCATGGATGTGGATGGTGCAGTACATGCAACACGTCGTCCCTCTGTGTAGACATGTGTGGTCATCACTATGTCAGTGTGTCAACATGTGTGTCTGTCTGCTGCCTGTTGTGAGGGTGTATGCAGATATAGTGCTGTGACTGGACACTAACCACACAGGGTGACCATCCCGTACTGGTGCTGCATTGTACAGCCCTGTCAATGCCATACTTGTGAGCCTTACTGGCCACCTGTGCAAGACCGCCCCCTGTGACTTGGCGTGTGGGTGCATTGTATTGTGAGGGTGCTGACCACACAGGCAGGTGTCCCCATCTGCGCACAATGGGGTGTGTGCCATAGTGGTGTACACCCCGCGATTGCGGACATATTCCTGTACCGGTACAGCATCCAACTGCTGCACACCGTGCACCACAGCTGACAGGTGACACCTGCGGTCAGTTGCCAGCACACTGTGTACGACACCTGAAGAATGTCACCATACCTGTACCGTGTCATGCCATGTATGTGATGTCTCTGTCCACCGTAGCCTGTGGCACCGACCACAGGCGTCAGGTGCAGTATATGTGTGGACATATGCGTCATGTACCATGTACGCAATGTTACACTATATCTGGCACCGTGCTCCGCAGGTTTACATGTGGTACCTCTCTACTTGCAATCTCAACTGTCTGTTCTCTATCACAAAAGCTCAGCACCTGCTCCCATAGTATTCCTACATAGGTAAAGTACATGTATACTAGATGGAGTACTACACTAGCCTAGAATCCCCTTGAGTACCCACTTCCCTATAGGTGCCTTCTGACCCAGTTACACAGCAAATGCATTCACGTTCTCTGGCATGTCGAAGGGTCAATTGCTAGCGACCTCTCCTGTTCAGATGGTGAATCTGGGTGTCCTGAGGCAATGTTACAGGTGCCTCATGGACACGGACAAGCCGCACCTCCCCCACTAAACATAATACATGTGAGAGATGCAACTATATAGCCAGACAGGGGGCTGAGCTCTCTCAAACCATGACTGGCAAGACCAAACGGGAGGGGAAGGACACCATGCACACCACAAACCCAGTGTCACATGTAACTATCACAAATGCTGAACAAACACATGAACACACTAAGACATACTTGGAGGCACTGTTAAAACATGTAATGAACCTAACGAGGCCTCTGAAGCAGACACCCAAGCAACTGCCTCCACAAGACATAGGACATGCAACACATAGTTCTCAACGTCAGTGTGCTAAACAGTCACAGCCCCAAAGGCCACACACAATGCCAGACACACTTGTAATGGGTGACGCCACAGACACACCGATGTCCCACCCACCAGACTGAACAAGGGAATGATCACAGTAGGCTGCCTGTCGGGCGCTGCAATCCGCCACATAACACACGCACTCAGGTCACTCCGCAGCATGTACAAGTATGACGCGGTCATTGTCCATGCTGGTGTCAGTGACCGGAGACATACCACCCTGGGATACATGAAAGGAGACATAGAGGGGCTCTCAGATTGTGTAGCCCAGGCCAGCATGTCCCTGACCCTGGGCAGTATCCCACCCTCATCAAGTATGATGCCACAATACTGGCTCCAAATGATCACCCTTGATAATTTGCCTGGTTACCAGTGTCAGTCTGAGGGGATCCAATTCCCTCTTGCCTGGGATGACATGCTTGGCATGCTATGCCCCTTCGCAAGGGATGGCTCGCACCTGTCGCCCTGGTCTTCAAGAGTTTGTCTAAGGCTCATGCCACCACCACAGTGCCCACTGCAGGTAAGGCTGGAATGATAAACCTACCACCCTAGACTACAAACCTGGAGAAAAGAAAGGGTAATACTGCTCAGTGCCAGTAGTCTACACCCAAGCTGCATGCCCTCAAATGCCCTCCTCAGTATGGAGGACATCGATGTCAGTGCTGTGACTGAAACATTGTTCAGGGCTCCTGAGAGCACCCCAGCACTATCAGGTCATACCTCATATCACGCGTTCAGGACCATAACCCGGACCGTATACAGAAGGAGGAGGAGTCTCCATTTCCATGAAGGATACCCACACCTCCAGGTTGGCAGAAATGCACGTAGCAGCGGGGACCATCCAGGTGCAATTAACCATGGGTAGGACTGCCCTACAGTTTGTTGCATGCTACAGACCACCCTCCCAAACCCAGGATACCCACACAGCCTTCCTGAAGACCCTGGGGAGTATGAATGCTCTCACAACACCATCATATTGGGTGACATCAACCACCCATACATAGACCGGGAACATTACCCAGGACACAACACCCTACACCAAAGGTTCCAGGTGTTCATACACCCGAATGCTGTGGAACAACCATGCACCATACCCACAAGGGGGGAACTATACTAGTCCTGATCATCACACATGGGGACGACATGCTCCACACAGGATGTACATCCTTCAATGGTGAGGTCAGACCATATAGTGAACTCACTGGAGATCCGCATCCTGCACCCAACACTCGGGGCCACATAAGAAAGGCCCCACTTTGAGGGTTGGGCCCCAAAAGGTCCAGAGGGTAAACCGGAGGAAAACCCAAAACCCCCCCCAGGAATGTCTGGTCAAGCGACCCCAAACTGGCCTTGTCCCCAAAGGGGCCAGGTCTGGGGCCCCAGCCATAAAAAAACCTCCGGGAAAAAGCAACATAAGGAATTTCCGGGGAAGGATCAGAAATACGGGGCAACCGCACCATACTCACCAACCCCTTGGGACACGGGAAAATAAAAAACCTAAGGCCTTAGATGGAAACTGGGGGGAAGACCTTTTGCCTGAATTATCCAGAAGGTAAAGCCTAACCCAAGACATTCCCAAACCAAAGGGTTTGTATCTTAAACCCCCCCAAGGGGGCGTATCAACCCCCCAGGTTTCCCCCCCAAACCCTTTTGCCCGGTAATTTTCTGAAACTCACAGCCAATGGGAAGATTTCCCCTGGGGCCCAAAACCTAAATGGGGGTCACCCCACATAAGGTCTTTTAAACTTACCTTCACGGCTAGCCAGGGATGGTCCCAAGGGGCCCATGGAGTCCTAACCTGACACCCTGCCCTTTAAAGGACCCTTTGTTCAAACAAGGGATAAGGGCCCCAAAAAAAAGACAGGGGGCGACTAGGAAACTCCCCAATCCTTTCAACGCCCTCCCTCCTAAACCGGGTGCCTGGGGGAAGTCCAACCTTGGGGGGTTTTGACAGTCCACCTCCAGGTTCAAACCAACCACGGGCACAAGAAACTCACCACGAATTTAAATAGCCCCGGGGGTTGGGAGGGAAAAACCCAAGGGTTTTTTCCGGGCCAGAGACTCCAACTGGCCAGTTCCCAAAGGGCCCCTGGGCCCCCCCATTGGCTTCCTTTCCGGAGAAACTGGGGTTGTGGAGACGGTAGGTATGCCCCAAAAAAAGGGCACCCATTCTCTGGGGTAACGGGTGCCAGAGGGCCAAGCAACCAGGGAAATATAGACCTACCCTTTGGGAAAGCACCCCCAAACCACTTGGAAACCTTAAAACATGGGGGTAGGGACGGGGGCCCCTGTGGAAACCTTTTTGCACCCAATTCCATGTGGGGGGGTTCCAGGCCCCAGGTTGGGGTTACCCCTGGGGGTTTTCCCCCTGATTTGCCAGACCTGTTGGGTACAACGCACATTTGGAATGAAAACCCTGCCCCAGTAAGGCCCCAAAATGCCACCCCAAGGGATAAAGGTTAAACAAACCCCCATGGGGGCTCCTGTAACCCCATACCGTTGCTCAGGTATCGGGCCTGACTACAGGATGCCCCCGGGGTGCATGGACATTTCCCCTCCTGGCCCAAAAACCGGGGGCAAAAAACAAAAAATAAACACACATAAATACACGGGTTACCCCCAAACCCCCTCCCCATGGGTTCCCACCCTTTGTGAACAGATATATTGCCAAAGTAACCGGGTTTGGGAGGGGAAGGGGGATCCCCAGGCTCTTTTTTTTATGCACAGGGGAAGGCCAAAGGAATAGTTTACCAAGGGGGAAAAGAAAACCATTGGTGGTTAAGCCTGGGAAATACCTGGATGCCCTTGCAATGCCATGGGTGTGGGGGCTCCCGTTTGTGTTTGCCGTGTGTGGGGTCCCCACAGTCAGGGGCATCGTGTCCCTAGGAATAAGCCCAATGACATCAGGAAAAGCCAAACGGGTGTCCGTCCCACTCCCCGTGCCGCCTGTTCGCCCCGCACTACGGTAGTTGGAGTGGCCAAAACCCCTCCAATGCCTGTCCGCTAAAACCCTGTCACCCCCTTCCCAAAGGCACTCCCCTTCCCTTTCTTGCCCCCCTGTGTGTTAGAAAACCCCTGTGCACCGATGGTGGGATGAAGGTCGGGGGTTCACTACACAGGGTGTTGTGGCCAAAAGGTGTCCAAGGGATACCAGGTGTTGAAGGGCTGGTGTTTTACTGGGCAGATTCAAACATTATTTACCCTACAGTTGGTTCTCCCTGTTGGGGGGGAAAATTCGCCATCTGGATGCCTCAGGGATTTGCGCCCCTGCGGGCTTGCCTCCTGGTTTTCCCTGCCGGGACCCCTGCCTGGGGCGCCAATCCCGGGGGGAAAGGGGCCTTGATACCAGCCGCGGGAACCTGCCCAGGGCCCAGGGCCCCCCCCGGGGCCGGGCCCTTTGGGGGGGAGCACCAGCCACTGCTGTGTGGCACAGTCATAACACGGCAACATGGTTTTGCGGCCCCCTTCCCGTACCCCCCCATTTCCGCACAACACTAGCGGGGAAAGGGGTTAGGTTCCCCACCCAAACCCTTCCGAATTTGAAGGGGACTTTGTGGGATGTTCCTTTTTTGGGAAGGTTCCCCCTCTGCACCCTCCCCTTTTTTTTGCCTTCATCCCTTGGTTCATCAACCGCTGGTATCCGTGGCCCCCTTTAAGCATCAGTTGGACCCCCGAGACACCACCCACCTGTGTGGCATCCCCAGTCATTACCCCAAACGGGGTTACCCGCACCCACCACCACACACCCCAACCAACAACACCCCCCACAACAAGGCGGCACAAAGGGGCAGAAAACAATGGGTGAACCCAAATGGCACACCCCCGACCCCTCCCTGTGTATGCAATGGCATCAGCATTCACACAGCTCAGGGGAGCGGGGGGCCCCAACCCCATTAAAAAAAGTTGAAAGATCTTTCCCCCGCCCCCGGGCACACACAACAAAAAACCAAACCACAACACACACAACACACACCAACACCCCACAGCAAAACAAACACAGGGCCCCAAAACAACCCGCCAACATGTGGCGTGGCATGCAGTTCCCACCCCACCTCATAATGCGGCCAGCATTAATGGGGTAGTAGATATCCCCTGGGTACAAATCGCAGGTGTTTTGTGGAGCGTACAACTTTCATGGGGAGACAGGCCCCTGTCCACGGAAACAGACACAGGTATGTTTTCACCAATGGCGTGCATAACATGGACGCATTGCATTGCCATGTCTGCATCACAGTCATGCTGTTCCACAGCATGTATATGGTAGACATTGGTGGCACCTCCGGTGGCTGCAGACAGGCATTCCGGTTGTCTGGTGTACCACATCAAATGTACAGGTGGTTCACTACAGCTATGATCGCACTATGTGTGGACAATGTGCAACGGTGTCTATCCACTCCAGATGTACTGTGTGGCAACATGCCTGTAGGTATCACCCATGGCCATGTTTGACTGGGTCATGGACAATTGTGTGTGATGGGCATCGTGTACCCATCCCTGTGGTGGCCCATGTGACATACACCCATACAAGTCGGAGATGTCACAATCCAGAGGGCTATGCAGACAGTGTGGATGTCTGCTATGTCGGGCGTAGGTCATGTCATGGTGTGACAATATTGCAGACAGAACACCACGTGCGTGGGACATGTCATGTGCCATGTCACAACGTGTGCACACAATGCAGGGGCATATGTCACATTGGTAACACCTGTGTGCTGGCCAGATCACGGCTCACTATGTGGTACTGTGTGCATACCACAAATTGCATTCCAATGCATACTACATATGCAGCCATTGTAGAACACCTCCACCATTGTATGCATAGCTGACTGCACATATCACACTGACGGGTTCTGTGGTTTCATGCCGGTGTATACTAACGGTTGTATCTACTGTACATGGGTGGCGTGTGTGTCAGGTGGTGCAACCTGTATACTGTGACTGGAGCAGAACCCAGGTGTGCATGTCATACCTGGCCACATGGCGAATATCTATACACTGTAACATGCCTGTTACTAACAACAGTCTCACCTGCGACGAACCCATGGCTGTGAGACACACCAGAGGTACCTGTATAGGGGCGACACAACAGTATAAACATTATCCATGACTGTAGCCACAGTAAGCACTGTGCATGTCACATCATGTACCTGTGTGGTAGCATGTGTTATGCACATGTCTGCAAACACAACGTAGCATACTGTAGTATGTGGCTTGTGTGGCCATATACCTGGCATGTGTTGGTACATTACGTGGTGTACTGTGACACCCACACCTACGGCAGTTATCATACACATATGCAAGACTGACTTACCAGGCAGCTCCAGGCACGTTGGTTGGGAGACACCCACCTCCACGATGGCAGCGAGTGTTTCTGCATGATGTTCCCTGGGTGTCCCCAGACTGGCCAGGAGCTCCTCCGTGTGTGTGAGTGGGGGCTGGGTTGGTGGCCCACCACCTGTTCCACCTTGTTCTCTGGCGATTGCGGTGGCACGCTGTTTCGCTTGCCGTATTAGGTCCGTGCAGTGTCTGCGTATCTGCTGGTAGGTGCGGTTGTTGCCACCCACGTCGTTCACCCTCCTGCGCATATCCTGCCACAGGTCATCCCACTGCTGTGCTTGCTGTGGAACATGGCTGAATAGCAGGTCATAGTTGTCATGGAGCAACGGTATGATTACTTCATCCTCCTGGCGGCTGAAGGCTGGCAGCCGTGAATGAGGCATTATCTGTAAGACATAATGATGGTGACAGGTCACATTTACACTGATGTACTGGCATACCGCTGGACATACATTGCTATGACATGTACGACATCTGCACAGTAATGTCTGCGATGCATCATGGCACTGACACAGCTGACGTGTTGCTGTCACACCGTTATGCAGCCGGTATCATATCATATCTGTGTGTCAACATATCACACTGTACACACACCATGTTGATGGTAACCTGCTGTGGACATGTGTACCTGCCTGCACCTGTGTTCATACCAGTTGGCACGTGTCCCAATGTGCACACAGTTCTACTGTTCACCTGGATGCTGTGTATATGTCACTAGGCATCACAGACGCAGCCATTATGGACGTCAGCGGTGGCACTGCACACATACACATGGACACCTGTACATGCATGTGTTGTGCCATGTACATATACACAGCACTGTACAGGTGTTGGACAACCTGCCACGGCTCACCTGTATTGCACATGTGATACACATGGGACATTGTGTAATCATATGACATTAACAGGGATGGTCATACATAGCATGTGCGCGCACACGTTGTACACGCCAACACACAGCACCTGTGACACCACAAGGTGCATCAGTGCCACATTACTGCTCTGGACGGTTGATAGTGCAAGTGCCATTTGGCCATCGCACCATGTATGACTGTGATAGCACGTGCAGCCTTGCTGAACAGGGCTGCATGGTATGACAGGGTATGTCACATACATGGCACAGGGATGTGTCCCACTTGGGGGGTACTGATATTGGGAGGGTGGCTGTCCATTCCATATGTCATTGCTATGTGTATATGGACATTACACATGTCTATCATCATGGTGTGGACAATGGCCTTCTGCAAGGTAGGCAGCATGCTGCTTGGTGGGGGTGTGTATGGTGCATGCTGGTATCGCACATCCATGCATACACATTACCCCTGACAGGTGCTATGTGCTGTGATATTGTTCAACACAGTGCTGTATGTGCCCACACAATGATATCCTGTGCACATGGATGGTAGCCTGGCCTGACATGGGTACCACATATGTCTACATCCAGTGCCTGCTGCCACCGCCATGTCAGCAGGTGCACCGCACAGCACCATCCCTCCCACAGGGACCATGGTGTTGGGCACAGCATAGGTATCCATTTATGGGGACAGGGATGTTCACATAGCGGGGGCACTGATGGTATCATCCATCAGACCATACAAGTATGACGCACACCTCACACACCCAGCCCATTCAGTATGTTGTTTGCAACACTGACACAGCTATACTGCTAGGCCAGGGACATTCCCAGCCGTACATACACAGATGCATGAACATCTGTCTGTGGCATGGGCTACAATGATGGTGGGGTTCAACACATACCGTGTTTGACTGCGGCTGGCGCAGATGTTCTGTGCACGTGTTTACACGGTAAACCTGTTCTACAGTAGCCAGCGGTGATGTGCTGTGCACATGTCAATGCTGCACATTGTGTTGGTGTCTGTCTGTCAACAGGCCAGTGGTGGAACACACAGGGGTATTAGTGATCGAATATGCATGCCGCCCTGTACAGCTGTACTGCTGACATCTCAGGTGCTAATGTGTCATGGACATGCACACCTTACCCGGACAGGTGGTAGTGGGTTGCCACCCGTACCCATCTCCTCTTGTGGGTTGCTATGATCCAACACCCTCTTTGTATTGTATATTCAGGCTATGCACCTGTGTGGGACATGTGGGCATGCAATGCACTACTGCATACCTTTGCACCCATTGCACAACATGTCACACAGGTACACTGGCAGCCATACACTTCACAGCTTGATGATGGTACAACAGGTGTTGTACACACGTAACACATATCCTGTGGGACATGGTCATATGTACAGGCATGCCCAACAGTCACATACCACTGCTACCCCTATATGATGGTTATGCAGTACATGTGGCGGTACAGCAACTGTCACATGTAGTCGTGCAATGCCCCCCTACCTACATGGCGTGGTACTGCCTGTGGGGGATATGCGTCTGCATCCATGCTGTGCCCATAGCTGACAGTTGTACATCGATATGTGCAACATACCTCATTTGGTGTTCTCATGGGTGCATGTTCAACATGGCTCCGCATTGTTTGTGTCTGTCACACAGTCATTGTTGTACATGGTTTACATGCCAGCCATGGCTTACTGTATGTGATTCCATGTACTTCATTGGGATACCATCATTATACATTATAACAGCGTATTCCAGCCATCACATAGCCTTCCTAGATGACACTGTTGGCCAGCCAGTAGTAGGTGTTCCGCCATCTGCACATAGGTCACACAGTACGAGGGTGGCTGACACCCATTCTGGGGACAGGGTGCTGACAGCTGTGGATGGGTGTGATGCTGTCGACAACCATGACTGCACCTGATGGTCACATCTGGATGGGTAACATTCACAACACACACCTACCTTCACGTAGTAACACATCATCTACAACATTGGACATTCCTGCCAGAACAATGTGTGCAGTATGTCTGTATGACCACTGTAGGCACCACTGGTGGCCCCCAGCATGGCAGCCAACAGCACCGGTGTATATCCCGTGGAACCATGGGTTACACCATTCACAACACACCTGTCTCAGATGACCCTATTGTGGATGATGTGTTACTACGTGAAGGTAGGTGTGTGTTGTGAATGTTACCCACATCATGTTACACTAGGCATCATGCACTGATATGTTGCAGACGTGTGAACAGCTGTGCAACTCAACATATACACACATGACACATCACCTGGTACAACATATCTCTCATACAACGTGTTATTGTGACCGCCCTGTAATGGCATTACACAGGCTATGTGTACTGGGACATGTGATGGCTCACCGGTGTATTCACCCTCTGGGTGTGTGTCTTGCCAAGTGTACAGTAGGCAGTGGTCTGAACACAGGGACACTGTACATTGACCTACTGTGTCACTGCAACTGTTGCCTATGCTCATACTGTACTTATACAGGCATGTGGTATCTGACTGCTATGACAGTCCTGGTCGACCACACTGCTGTGGCACACATGACCTGCGGCCATCTGCCTGGGGTGTGGAGCACACATGTACATCTTCACATGCTATACTGCCTCTGTGGCGGTGTCACATGACTGTCTCCAGCAGGGCTGTAACAGGCAGGCACGGCATGGGGTCATGTGGGACAATGCTTGCACCTTCCACTGTGCTGCACACAAGCAAGGCACACACACTAGTGCACCACTGACATTTATCTGCAGTGACTGGGACCTGCCTCCATGCTCTGCGCAGCACGCCTGCAAGTACAGATTGTACACGGATCGTACCTCCCAGGCACATACCTGGACTGCAACACACACAGGTGAGGGGATCCCACATCACACAGTGTTTTGCACACATCCTGGATAGTTGCCGAACACAATGCATCATAGGTACTCAATGTGCAGATACCCATGTTTGTGACCGCTAGACACATTGTAACATGCAACAGAGTTTACATTGTACACCACAGGTGACATGCTGTCTGTGTTGTTATACTGTACATTGGGCCTCAGACAGCTGATACTGCCATGTGCTGACAGCAACCCACACTTCCCTAGAATGGACACCCATGTACCTACACATGCCTGAGGCATGCACTCCACCCAGCTGGATGACACATTACACAACACATACCATACCTACACTACCCTCAGCATGCACAATACCTCCATGTGTCTGGTGTGTTGCACCTGGGGTTATCCCCCCTTTGGTGGATGAACACATATGCTTCACGGCCCTGCTAGCCACACCCTGGACACACACCCATCGCAGCATACATGGAACATGTGTACTACAGCCAGTACTACTGACGTCTGCTGACAGCAGTTGTTAATGGCATGACACCCGGCAGATGGACAGTGTACATACATATGCTGACACATACCACAGTGCACTTCCGTAGCATGCACACAATGGTAGGGACCATGCTATCCCACACAGAGACATGGCGGTACTGACCTTTTCACAGACGCCACGGTGGTGGTCATGTTCCATGCACATCTGATGTATGGGCACATGTGCAGGCTGTTGCACGGTGGTGTATATTCACATGTGTGGGGTGCATCACTTGTCAGCCATGGTGGGTCCTCGAGGTCCATCACATGCTCCAAGGCTAGCTACCTACACATGACTGCCGCACATTGCAGTGTGGGGCCTCAGGCAGTGTGGTGGTATGTCTGTGTTGTTTGGCTACATCCACATTCAGTGTCACATACAATAGTTACCCAGGCATTGCAGACCGAGATAATGTTGGCAACGTGCCAGGCGATGGTGTACTTACCAACAATACACACTCTCACTCACTACAGGGTTGCAATCCATACATGGATATCGTAGTGTCCCTGTGGACACATACATGGTACTGACATGCACATGTTATGTCCTGGGACACTGGCCCGATGTCACCTTCCGATGTCCCTAGCTGTTATGTCCCGCCAACCTGTTTGGTATGTGTCTCCACACCAGCCCACTATATTCACTGCTAGCCTGTTGTCGGACATTGTGTACCTTGACCACTGCACAGCCGCATCTATCACACTACCCATGGGTGGCACTGCATTGCACGTGTGGGACTGCATTCATACACCCATGACTGGACCGTTCTGTATGGCACTGGGGCACATCCTCACGAACGTGCTTCACGCACACATTGATGGCCTCCATGCCTTTCCTGGCACCCTTGTTGGGCTTCTGTGTGCCACAGCACACCACATACACATGCTGGCCACCTGTCGTACCGTTGCATGGGTGGTTGGGGTGGTACAGAGGGCAACACATCAGACGTTGTCCTCACATTGCCCTTCAGCACCATTCCACGTTCTGGTATTGGCAACGTACACATCCACCTGCACATCATACCCTGTGTATCAGGATGTTAGGCTATATGACTCCTGGACAGGACACACAGTGGTGCAAGCATATCATAGTACCTACTACATGTCAGGTACATATGGCATTACACAGTCCTCAGTCATGGGGCCCCTCATGTTCACTATTTGCTTACATACACAACATGCTGTCACAGAGTACTGTCCATGCCTAGATATCCCACATCTACATACCTGGCACCATTATAGCTCCACCAGCTCATACCGATAATGACCATACAGGTGTCAGTGTGGCAGATACATCATGTGGGTGTCATGGCATCAGGATGCATGACACATGGTGCATGCACATCACCTTTGCATAGCAACATTCACCCACTGACTATCACATGGATACTGGCCCCATACATGCATATCACATTGTACATGGTTGCTGTACACACAAATGCCCCACACGGTCCTGTGGTTACCGTATTCCACTGTGGCATGGATACACTTCTGCAGGGCCACACCTATCTGTACTGTGTGTGATGCTGGTACATAGGTAGCCATTGTACCTGTGGCATGCACACATCTACACATGGTCAAGGGTACAATACCCCATTTATGGTGTACCTTCCACAACGGCTATGACTTTACATGGCACAGCATTGTCATGCCACGATGTGTACCAGGCTCGGACAGTTTACATATGCGGCTGACAGATGGAAAACACATCTATACACATCTGCATACCACATACACAGGGGTGTCTTCTGCTCTGACACAGACCATGTCCTTTGCATTACTGATGCATATACTCCTCATACATGACATTTGCAGTGGGCAGTGTGTACGGACTGCTCATGGATATGTGCACAAATGCCACACTGCATGGGCTGGGCTTCTGTGTTACTTCCGCAGACACAACACACACCATGTTGTGGAACATAGGTCCTGTGCACATCCCACAGGGACACACAGTGGCACTGTTCATGTGATAGCTCCCTTGCTGTTTGAGTGACACGTAGTCATGGTACCACCACAGCAGCAGTACTGTGTAAACATGCAGTTGACACCCGCCTCTGCTGTTCACAGGACACTACCATGGGGAGGTGACACTACTGTGTACACTGCACATGTGTTTACACATGGACCTGCCAGACTTCATTGTTGCCCACAATGCACCTGCTACAGATCGTTTGGGCATGGTTACTTGGTGTTCCTTCCATTTCGGATGGCTATGATGCTACTACTCTGTCCCATACCTACAGGCCATATGTATCCTGTTATTGTACATACCAATAGGCAATACCTCCATTATGCATGATATGCCTGTGATACTGTGTATAATGTCTGTCATATCCACCATGACAGCTTTACATTACACATAGTTGACATAGTATCCCCTACTGCAAGGCATACGTGCACGTCGGGCACACATTACGTATGACATCAACGGGTATATGCCCATACACATGTGTGCTGTGACAGTATACATACATGTCCTATCCCCTGCTATGGCACTTCCTTGTTGGACATCCCCTGCCAGCATCGGCGTGTGGTCTGGCATTGTTCTCTCTTATGCCCCCCCCGTGGCAGCCCTTGTGGTGTCTCGGCTGTGTACATGATGTCCCACTGCTGTGCACACAGTGTCCACAGTCGTTGGTATGCTCAGCAGGATAGCACTACATAACCACCTTTCACCACTCTCTGCATTATGGACAAGTATAATTACTTACATACACCATTCCCATACAGTACAGCTTTGTCATACACATCATGCGTTACACACCCGTACATATCGTGTGTTCTACATACCTTGTCGGTGTTTCGTTCCGTTTTTCGTTCCGTGTATCGGTATTCCTATTTATTACTCTTTCGGTTGTACACTGCTGGTTCGGTATGAGCATGCGGTTTGAATATCCTGGGAGTCATCCTTATATCCGTCGATACCTGCAACATGTGGGTTCATCCCACCAACTGCTGTTCCTCAGTGTGTAATTGTGCGCATATCACCTGTGCATCTACTCCATTCGGACATTACGTAACTGGGGTATGGTTGGATTCCTCACCTGGGCATTGGCTATTTGCCCTACCTTCGTGGAGATGGTCTGTATTGTGTTATGTTATGTGTAACTGCAGCCGCTATGTGTGGCGACAGGTACATTTCGCAGTGGTGTTAGCCGTGGATTGTGTGTGTTGGGTATGGTATTAGGTTCGACATGTGGGTGTCCCTGTCCTGACGGCGTCTGTTGATGGCGTTTTGCATTTGGATGTGTAACATAGCTGTTGTATTCCTTTAAACAACGCATGCAAGTATGCATCCGCTGTTGATTGTGTTTCCCACGCGAGATGTTGCGGTTATGCAGATGTCATTGACTGCCTGTATGTTTGTGCTGCTATTACGGCTTGTATCCCTTTAATATGTACGATGGGGGATATCGGAGGTTGTAGGTGATGGATACGGGTTGTGGGCCTTGCATCTCTACATACACGGTATGGTTGTCTGTGTGCTCCATCCCTGCCTGGGGAGTTGACAGTTAATTGTCTGTTGGTCTGGGAGTGTAGGTTGTGTTGTTGTCATGTGGTGTTGGTATCGCCTGCATGTGTCCTTCATGCATGTATTGCTCCGTCACATCTGTGGTGTATATCAGCGGTTGTTTGTACGTGACGACTATCCCTTGTCATTCTGTCCCAGATATTTACAGTCATTGTGGTCCTGTTCTTGGGATGGCCTGTTTGCCAGTGGTTGCCACCTATTCAGGTGGGGATTGCTTGTTTGACACTTGTAGAACACACAGCGGTATTTACGGGCCGATACGTGGCCACGGTCAGTACCGAGGTAGCACATACGTATTTCCGCGGTACATACCTATTGCTGTGTGACTTTGCCGACGTATCGTTTTGCAATTAGCATATCGGTGTCATACATACGGTCATGATTAGTACATACGTCCTTTCCATTTCCTGTGGGGTATATTCCTGTGCTACATTCTGGGACATTGTCACTTTGCATCGTTATATGTCGCCACACGCCTAGCCAGGGTGGGGCTCTCACTACTACTTTGGGACTACTGGTGTACATATGCCTGTGGCTAATGTACTGTATGCCTACACATATTATTCCACTCTGCCTCTAACATGGCACCAACATACACATATTACGGAGGCACACACATTACACTTGCACAGCGACACACACGGCACCCTCACCGCACACATACACATACTACGGTACTCACGGGGACGGTTGCACACAGTACCTGCGTGGGCCGCATCACCGGCGGCGGTGTCTACCTCCCCCCTCATATCATCATAGTATTACCCGCGCATGTACTGTTACTGTACTGTGGCCTGCCGATCATTCCGACTCTCGGTATTGCATTTCGGTATGTTGCCCTTTCCATGGTTGGTGGTATCCTCTTCTGTTAAACCTCCCGGATGCTCAGGTTGTCGTTTCACTATGTATACTATGTACAGATATCGCGTGTTACATCTCTGTCACCTTACATCCCTCTGATTCCCTGTCTTACCTGTAGTACTTATATGTATATGTGTACATATATTTCTATATATGTAATTATATCTATCTACATATATGTATATGCACATATATACATGTTTATATGTATACACCTTGTGGCGAACGTGGCAGCATACAGCAACGCCGTCTGCTGTAGGACCCGCGTACGGTTCAGGTGTTGGCATTCCATGCTCCGCTGGCTGTTGGGTGTACAGTGTTTGGGGGCTGCCTATGTTGGAGTCACACATGGGGCCACCCATACGGTACACTTTATGGGTGGTCATGTTTGTGTGCCGTCCATTTCACTGTGTGTGCAGGTAGGGAGGTGTCAGTCCATGGGGCCTACGCTGTCAGAGTATGTGCTATACGTTCCCTCTTTGCCAGGGCATAGGCATATTGGGTACGCCTCCATCTGCCTACTGGGGCTGGCACAGTGTGTTCATGGTCCTGAACCCTCTGTGCCTGGACTGGCCTTGGCAGTTGTGGTGGGCTTTGTGGCCCTTCACCATTATGTCCCTGCAGCAGCTGCTTCCGCAGGATCATATTATGTAGCATGGCACATACTATGAATATGTGGGCACATGTGCCTGGAGAGTACTGCAGGGCTCCACGGATGTATCCAAGCACCGGAACCGTGATTTCAGCATCCCAAACACACGCTCTATGATTATTCTGGTTTGTGCGTGTGCCTCATTATGGCGTTCTTGCATGTGTGTGTGTGCATTTCTGATGGGAGTCATCATCCACGGCTCCAGTGCATAGCCAGCATCCCCCACAAGGTGGCCTTGTGGGATGTCCCCCCTGGCGAATACCTGGTACAGCTGTGAGGCATGCCAGATATGGGAGTCGTGGTAGCTTCCAGGGCTGCCAGCACACACATCCATGATAATGCCCTGTGCATTGCACATGACCTGGCAATTGACGGAGGGGAATCCCTTGCGGTTTATGTAGCGTCTACCCTGCTCCCCAGGTGGTGACTTGATTTGTATGTGCGTACAGTCTATCGCACCCAGTACCTCCAGGTATTGTGCCACATGGTGGAAGTGGCGCATATTGCTAGCCAACTCCTCCTGAGATCTGGGGAAGTATATATGCTCATTGGCATGTGGTAACATGGCATCCAGAAACTGGTGTAGTACCCTGGATGCTGATGCCTGTGAGATGCCCATTATATCCACAGTTGGCCTTTGAAAGGTACCTGTGGCCAGTATTCGCAAGCTTACACATTCCTTTGTGTCCACTGGGATGGGCTCCCCTCTGTTGTTTCTTGTTCTCAGGCGTGGCCGGCACAGCTCCACTATTTGCTGTAACGTGTCCCTATCCACCCTGTAATGCTCTACTATCTCCAGGTCTTGTAGCCCCTGGTAGGTTACACTTGGTCTGAACACTCTCCTTCTCCTCTGAGGCCTACGGTAGTTGTCGGCACCCTCCTCCACAACACCGTCTGTCTCTAACACATGCTGATGGATCACGGCCACGGCAGCACCCAACATGTACATTTTAAAAGTTCCCCTTGTGTTTACACCTATGGTGCGGCATTTGGGAATACACGGCTGTGTGTTGTGTGCATTCACACTTTATACTGTTGTGCTGTACACCCGGTGATGTCATAGGGTGTGTCTGTGCGGCCGTATCTGGGGATTATCTTCCGTGTTTTACCGTTGGCACTGCAACGCTGTTGCCTTTGGTGTTGCATTACTCTTGCCTGCAATGGATTATCTTCGACCTTCCCTTACTGTTTCTGCACGTTGCACCTACTATTTCCTGGCATACATCCTGCAGAGCCCTGTCATGTGTAGTTTCTGGGACATGGCATATCGTGCGTTTTGTGTGCCGCCGCTGTTATGCTGCCTGTCTGCTTGGCTCTGCTGTGTCAGGTCTTCACTCTTTGCAATCTGCTACCTCCCTACTTTCTTTGCATTCATATGCCTCCCCATCCCGTTTGCAGGTTTCTGCATGCAGAGTTGTCAGCTGCCGATTGGCCTTCGTGGGTTGATTAGTGTTGATTGCACATTACTACTCCAATTACACTGCTTCCGTATTTCCTCATATTCTCAACATCACCTTCCTGTTTCCGATGTTATTTGCGGGCGGCGTCACATGACTGGGTTAAGGGAATGTAGTCATCCTCGTGCACATGCACCTCTGCGCGCGTTGTGTGCTCTCAGCTCAACTATTTCCCCATACGTCGGTCCTGCAGCTGTGATGTGCAATGTACAGCCCAGGTTTGCTGAGCTCCAATGTGCTTCCTCCTACAGTGGCACACCCCTCTGCAGGTGACATGTATTCCCTCTGAGCCACTCCTCGGTGTATTACCGCTGCGCCATTTGGTACAGCCTTACGCCGGCGGGGGTTTTGCGATAAAGTATTATCTGCCTCATTTGCATGGCATTGACTACTAATTCATAGTTAGCATGCCGAACACTGCCGCGAGTCCTTGGCAACCCTTGCACCGTGGTTGTGGCTTTCCATGCATACCATGGTGTATTGTGGCTGTGAAGCTGATGTGTATTATGCTGCTGTTTTATAACATTGTCATATTATTTCATTGTTTTGCACCTTCCGCAGACATGTCCTGGGGTTCTGCTGTGAGTTTCTGTGGACATACCATTTATGTTATTATTTACATGTTGTGCATGTTTTCTTTTGACATTCTCTGTGTCTTTCGCCATTGGCATATGGCAACGGTGTGATACCTGACGCTGACAGCCTTCCGTTACTCCTATGTTATGTTTGGGAAAATGTAAACCGTTTTTTTTGGTTTACATTGCCGTGGCCTTATGCTATGCCTGCGCCACTTCGTGGATCGCTATATGCCTTCATTTGCATGGTGCAACACTGCACATGGGGTGTTTAGCATGCCTACGCCGGAGGCGGCGCAGATCCGGCGCACGCCGGTAGTGCACGTGGGATTGGATCATACCTGAATCGCTCGGCGGCCATATTTGGCATTGTAACGCCTACGCTATGCGTGCGCCTGTCGCAAGGTTCATGAATCCCGGGGTCAGACTTCTTCAGAACAGTGAATTGCTGGCTGATAACTCCTTAAATACACACCCAGTCAATTAGTAAAATATTACCCCACATCATTTCCTTTCAATTAAGAAACATCACAGGAAGTGTAAGGTAGTAGTGAATACTCCCCATATTTGCAAGTACACAAAAAGTCAACTAACCAAATGTTAAATCAATAGTGTCACATGTAAAGAATGTTATAAGGCAAAAAATACCAATGACAATATAAATAAATCATAACATAAATAACTGTTTAAGTTTCAAAAGTGGTGCTATAGAAATTCTATCATTGAGACCTGGAGGGGAGTATGCATTCAGTCTGATCTGCCACTTTAACTCAATGTACTCCAAATATTCCTCAACAGGTCCGCCCCTTTGTCCCAAATCAACTTGTTCAATAATAAAAAAACTAAAACTGCGATTACTTTTGTCATTAATATGCCTAAATAAAGCATTCTTCATATTTTTCTGCTTGATGTCATATAAATGTTGGTAGACTCTAAGTCTAAAAGCATTTTTTGTTTTCCCCACATAATAACCTTGGCAGTTTTTACATACTGCAATATAAACAACCCCCTTAGTATAGCAAAACATTTTCTTTTTATTAGTTATGAATCCAAAATTCTTAAGATTAAATTTGTCTGTATCCATCATGAAAGGGCACTGGGGACATCTACCACATTTATACATGCCACCTCTAGTGAGATTAGGTTTGCCTTTTTCAAGTAGTCCTTTTATTGATGTACTCTTTTTATAAACTATAGTGGGTCTCTTACCTATCTTGTCCAAGACCCCAATATCATTATCAAAAACCTTCCAATATTTATTTATTATGTATTTGATTTCCTCAAAATCTGCAGAATATGTGAGTGTCAATGCATGTGTAAAAATAGTATTATCGTGCCTCACATTATTGTGGCCATCCCTATTGCCCAATAGGGCTCTAAAGTGTCCACTGGTCCTCTTATTTATAACTTCCTGAATGATGTTTGATAGAAAAGGCTCTGGATAACCTCTTCTCTGAAACATATTGGACAAATTGTCACATTCCTTGGTAAAGTCATAAATGTCAGACACCATCCTGGCCAATCTAACACATTGGCCCTTGACCAGGGCCTTCTTCTGGTGCAAAGGATGTGCACTAGTAAAATGTTATAATGTGTTAGAATAGGTTGGTTTCCTATATAGTTGGGAAATAAAACAGTTGTTCACATAATCTTTCTTTATGGTAATGTCCAAATAATGAATATAATCTAGATCCTTGACCATAGTAAATCTCAAAAAACTGGTGGTACTGTTCATGTACGAAAAGAACCTATTCAAATCTTGTTCTGATTGATTCCAAAACAGGACAATATCATCAACGATGCCATACAATACCCATGAAGTCCTGAATTGAGTTAAAAATGTATTGATCTTCCCAATGTGCTAAGACAATGTTGGCGAAGATTGATGCACAACATGCACCCATGGCAACTCCAAGCCTTTGTTTAAATAAATGTAGTTCAAATGTAATGAAATTATTTTCCAAAACCATCTCCATACAAGTACGGATGGTCAAGATGGTGTCATGATTCAATAACGAATTACTGCATAGAAACTCATAGAACCAGTCCAGACCTATATCATGTGGTATAACTGAAAACAGGTCACAGACATCAATAGTCACCAGGATGAGGTTACTGTCATACATATTCTGATTGACTTTACCAAGGAAGTCCCATGAGTCCTTAATTATAGTAGTCCGATTATCAATGACCCCCTTAGTCATACTGTCAATGTATTTTGCTATACTAAATGTTTTGGAGGCTTTAGCATCTACAATGGGTCTTAAAGGCGGACTGTGTATTGATTTGTGAATTTTTGGTATTCCAAATATGGTGGGAATCCTGGGATGTTTGGTTAAAATGTAGTTGTGTGTGTCTAGTGTGATTTGTCCATTCAGTAAAAGTTGCTCCAATTCTAAGTCAATGTTATAATATGCTATGTTTAATTCATTTCATGAGGTCTCAGTGTACACTTCACTATATAGTATGTCAAACATTCTACTATTGTAATCATCAGTGTTCATAATAACCAGACCCCCACCCTTGTCCGGTTTCATAAGTCTTATATTAGTCTGATGTAAAATTTCACTCAAAATACCCTTCTCCTCTATTTTTAAATTGTCTATGGGTGAGTTATTATGCCTATAACCTAATCGTGTTCTAATGTCGTTTTCACATAGAACCTCAAATATTTGTACCAAAGGATGATTGGGAGGTTGAAAGGTACTTGGTCTTTTAAGGTTTGAGCCACAAGTAAAATTACTATCAGGACCATACCGTAGTATAAGAATAATAATTTGCGATGCAGATAAGGGCTGGAGGGGGACATTCCATTAACAACTGTATACATATATTTATTTAGAACAGTACTGTGAATACACTACAGGTCTGCCCTTACTTTACATCTACATGTGCTCTGTAGCTTCTGTAGCACAGACATACCTCTCAAGCTGTTGACATGGCATGGTATGGGCCAGGCTGTAAGAACTACAAGTACTTAACTACAGGGGACTCGTAAATGTCAGGGTAACCTGTATGACTAACAAGGTGTACCCTGCACTGATGTTGTGTGAGTGTGCTACTGGCATACTTCAACTGGATTTATATGTGTCCATGGTTATTGGCAACAGTGATCACTAGCCGTGACAGAGTGACACTTGTGAGACATGCACTTTGCACAGTCCACAGAGTATATCCCTATTCTGCTGTAATTTGTAGACATGGTAGACATTAGTATACCCTTCATACAGCTACTACAGACAATTCTTTACCTGTAAGTCCTGCATGTAGAATATCTGTTACCAGTATGCGAGTGTTTCTAAAATAGTCAGTACTACTTGTGTGTTACTATAAATAAATCTTACTACCGGTCCCTGGATTCAAACCCTGGTCTGCATGTGTAAAACATAACAACATATGTATTGCTTATCACACTAAGTTACTGGGCCACTGCTGTGTGTTGGTTGACTGATATGTGCCTAAAGCTCACCTGCTGACAAAGTCAGACCTGGTACTATCAATAGTGTCACAGGAGACTGCAGTGACAGTTGAACATACATGCATGTATGAGATTCACACATGACAGAGATGGTAGGTGAAGTGTGTTTGAATAGTTGGAATGCAGGTGTACACAATCCCTAGTGGATGCAAATATGTGTGATCTGTACAGACCATATCAGGGTGCTGGGATGCCTACCTGACCAATATACATTGCAGATGCTATATTTCCAGTCTACAGCTACTACTGTGTCATACTTGCCTGCATCAGCATACCTACATTCAGGAATCATATAGCTGAAATGCAAATGTTAACACAAGACAATCCTGAGGGAAAAACAGTATAATACCTTACACATTACTATTCAAGGCTCACGTTAGTGCATCACATATATCAAATTGCATTCTATCTTGTAGTACAGCTCCACATGCACACTTTAGCATAACAGTTCTTTAGTAGACAAACTTCAGTCACTTCATGGTGTTATACCCATATTTGCTGTGTGGCACCTGTAAAATTGGATTTCTTCAAAAACAGACTAGAATACACACAACAATTGGCAAAACAAAGCTTTACTGAGAGTGACATGACTCAGTCACTAGTATACATTTGACAAACTTTATTCTAATCCAGTTTAAATAATGCATGCATTGAAGGTGTGCTATTATTACATAAGCTATGCAATACTAACACTTTACTTCCTTCACAGTTCTGACTGCAGTAGTACTGTATTTCCTGTAGATCATGAATAGATGTCATTTATTCCCTTCACATTTAGAATGCTAGTGTGCTTTTAAACCAGATCATTACTATTAATACCGTATACACGTCATTCCTACACATTATTAATGGTATTGCAGTACAGTCAGAACATAATATACCTACTCACAGTTACTACTGTACTTTTTCTTATTTATATTACTATATAGTGCAAGATATATCTGTACTCCCCACAATCTCGGCTCATGCTCGCTAAGCGCCTGGCTTGGGCCTCCAAGTTGAGAGCCCTCTCCTCTACAGCTGTAGGAAGGGAACACACCATTATGCATACCTGTCTATCAGATATTCATGTTAGAATTTGGTAAAGCAATAGTTCCTGTACTTACCAACTTCTGGGACATTGCAGTCCTGAGCATCTTGGATCCATTGGGCCAAGAGTTCTCCATTCCTCCTTTTCAGGTCATCATAATGATGACACATCTGCTCATCAGTGCAGGGCATTCCATTAGCATTGGTGAGGTCATGTGCCAGACGGTCCTAGGCATTGAACTTGTATTCAGAGCCCTGGTACTGGCCCTGTAGTAGTCTGTCATCATAGTCTTTGACAAGGAGCCTAACCATGACCCTGGACTCCAACATGCCCCAGCTCTGTACCTGAAAGCGCGCTCCCACTCCGGCTCCAGCCATAGCTCCTGCAGTGATAAAACTCCAACAGGTTCTGGCTGTATTCCCACCTATGCAGCTTAAATAAGGCTATTTTCCCACCCTTTGCTGCCAAGGGATCATTTTTAAAAATGCTAAGCTGTGCTTAGCAGTGTGCAAACCAGCTAAGCTTAGTTTAGCAGTGCTTAAAGTGGCAAATGCTTAGCAGTGGGAAAACCCACGTAGGTGAGCTGAGGACTGCTAAAAATAGGAATGCTAAGCACTGCCCAAACCAGCTAAGTGGAGCTGCACATTGCTAAATACTGCTAAAATAGGTCCTGTTTGAACATTGCTTAGCTTTGCTTAGCATTGCTTAGCTACGGGCAAACTAGAGTTTTTACATAAAAAAATATTGCAAGTATTTGCTCATTAATGACTATTTATTATTATGTGTATCTATTTTACTTTATATCCCCTAAATATATGGATATCACTGCATTGATCTGGTATTGTAACTTTAATGTATTGGACACTTGTGTGTAACGAAGGCTTTTATACTTGGACCTCCACTAGATATGAGCTTCTAGTCAAGCTGGACTAACCCAGTTAATAAGTTTCAATGTATACATGAAAAAAAAACATTTAAAGAATTTCCCTATCTCACGTAAAAAGCTGAATTGTCACTATTCTAGCCATGCACATACTGCACACAAAGCCGTCACTCTAACCATTCAGCTACTGAGGATATGGTTATCAGAGCAATAGTGTTCTATATAACTCTCAGTTATGTTTAAGCACTGCTGAGTGCCGCACCATGCAAACATGCTCAGTTATGCTTAAACCTTAAACTTGACCATTTCCATAAAAATTAAAAGTATCCGGTTTCTGTTTTTAGATGTATGGCACGTGTTTATTGCTAAGCGCCGCACTGCACAAATGCAAAATAAAATAAATTTATATAAAAAAAAAATGCATGGACAACCACATTCTCACATTTAATTTCAATGCTGTATGGCACTCTGACTGTACAGGGGGGTATTACGGACACTGTAACACACCCACTTTGTGAGATAAATACATAAAATTATAAGTAAGTGTCCGAGGACACTTTAGTGCCATCCTGCACTTTGACAGTGCAGGGGGTGTGTTACACATCTCGGAGCACTCTAACACACCCCCTACACTGATTCAATAACCATGTACATGGCTCTCCCTCAGTAGCGAGCCTTCATTAATATGCAAGGCACGCTGCCGAGGTGGAGTTGCAGACACAGCCATGGTACACTCTGTGTAGGGCTTGTACTATTCCTGCATGGAGTTTATTAAATCTGGGAATAGTCTTGCATAAGAACTACCAAATAATACTTACTTTAAAACATGCATAATAAAATATTGACATATGTATTTTTAATAAAATAAACAGACTGCCTTCGTAACAGTATCAATTCACCTCAAATGAATTAAGTTGTGTTTATCACTTGAATCCTTTGAGTAATGTGACATATGTAGAGGCATTATAATTTCTCTCTAATGGGTTTAAACCAGACCTTCCACTTACTTTAATGTTTAATGGTGCAATCAACCACCGTTTCAGCATTTTTTCATGGATGTCTCTGTCATGCCTTAAAACTGTTTGATTATGAGCTGTCTACATAATTTCTTCATCTCCTTTCCATATTGATGCAAACAAATATAGATTTCAACAGTAAATGAGGCCTATTTGGTCTGACAGAGTCTCTGCTTATAGAATAAATTATCTGTCCATGTTAACCAAAAAGCCCCTTTCCATTCCAGTAAAAGCAGTACCACATGTGTCCCATTTATTTACAAATTCCTTCATAAACTACTCCTCATTTTCACCATGTATGTATAATACATATCTAACATGTTTTTATGGATTCAGTCTCTCAATTACAAATACCATCATGCCATATTTGATAGGCAAAGTGACTTTATAATTATTATGCAGCAGCATGTTTTCATTCTTTGGTCTGTATGTTGAGGGTTGATGGGGTAAAACAGCTTACCAAGCATTTATTCTTCTGAAACAATTATCAGGTGTGAATGTTGCTTACAGTGGGAGATTATTCTGTGCTGGCCCATTAAGAATATTTAGCCTATGAAGAGGTGCTAATATCTTGCATTCACATACTACATTGATCGCTCTGAATACATTGAAAAATGCAACGTGTTTACCGTCCATCAACAATCAAACAAGCCATTGTTCTGTGTAATGGTGTATCCCTGTGGCATGGCTTGGAGTGTGAAGAAGTGCTCAGAGCTTTTGTTTTCATAACAGAACATCTAATCAGTACAACTGTTAGTCTAGAGAAGCACTCCAAAATTGGATACATTGTCTGATTTGTTGTGTAATCCTTGTATCAAGGACTCAAAATGAAAGAGCAGAAAGTATATTGTATCATCTGCCAAAACCAGGCATTTAAATGCTTTTAGACTGATTGGACCTCACTGGATGCATTTGTAAGATGAAGGCTAGATCTTACTTGTAACAGAATGCTTTTAGTTATATATTTTTAGCAATCAAAACAGTTAATGCAATCATGTATGTGCTGGGGTGATGAATAACTAGAAACTATGTATTTAGTGCATTTATTTGTAGTAATGTTTTATGTGAAAGTGTGGTTATATCTTGTACTCTTGGTAGGGGCTAGAGTGAGTAAGCTGCTAAAAAGCTCCATCAACCAGTCAGAGATCCAATTTTTATTTTCACTTGCATATTAGAGGGATTCTGAGAAATTCAGTGGATCTGTCAGTGCTTTATAGTGACTCCTGTGGAAGACACTCGGGACTATTGGACATACCAGTTAGTGTGGATAATACTGAACTGAAAAAAAATATGCATTCATTTTGAAATATCAATTAAAATAGTAACACTATGAAGCTATTAAACCAGTCTAATAGAACTGCAAAAACATAAAAACATATTAATGGCTTAGTGTAAAACTTCTGTTGAAGTTATACATTTGGGCTTCATGTTCACACTACATTTTGTAAATCTAAATATAAAGTATCAAACCCCCCTGCTCCTCAACCACATGGACTAACATAACTACTTTTAGATATCTAGGTATTTTGCTTGACCAATCTGTCAACTTTCAGAAATGCATACAAAAACGTAGGATTAAAATCAACTACCTCTTTTCACTCTCAGCCAGGGCTGCCACAAAGAAAATTGTCCTGCTTGTGCAACTGGAGTGTGGTTTACCCTGTTTGTAGGCACTGCATGTGTACTTATGCAGTGGCAACTCAATAACCCTATGAGGGTACCCACTGTGTTATACCACAGGCAAAGAAGCAACCATGTGCAACAGACAAAGTCATCAGCAGTTGCTTTGCAAGCTCATATAACATGACTATAGCAAAAATGTCAAGATTATGCTAAGTGAAGGTATGAGCAACATGGACATCTGTTGCAGTGACGCTTGGGAAATATGCCACCAAGGGACCCACCACCCAACATAGGTCTCTAGCCTTCTCCAATACCTCTGATATGATGCACCTGTGTACCCCAAGCAAATATACACACAGAGAATAACCCCCCGACAGCTCACATCTGCCAGTCCCCAATACAACCACACCCCACATATACTCTGGACAATGTGCACAGCTCAGGGATATAACAACTACCCTGTATTTCAGTCAGAAGACAGAGATGGTAATCTCACTACAAATAAATACTGTGTGTATGTAATGAGCATGTATATTCTGCATGTGGGTATACAAGGCAGTATATTATTTAAAGGGATTGCTGTAGTGGGTTTACAAATTAGACTGAAAAGATTCACTTCTAGCTATACATACTATAGCAGCTGTCATACCCAAGCTGCACTAAAATATCAAATTGCTACATAACTTTTACTGATACTTAAAACAGCTGTATGACAGTGGTAAGGTGTTACCTGCAGTTTTTACACTAATACAAGGGTTTTAACTAATAATCATATAAACTCCAGCAATGATCACATCTAAGTTGTAGTACTGAAACAGACTACTACACAACAGGAGATGGCATTATACCCATCCCTTGCCTGGACAGCCACTCCATTCTCCCCCATAACTGCGCCAAGTTCTCCATTATTTTCTTCTGAGCTGCAAAACAATAACAATAAATACAACAGTCATTAAGTAGATGTCCAGTAATATTACAAATATCTGCAGGTGAAACTGTAGGACAATGATAAGCCTAGCATCCTTACATCTCAGGGGCCTTCTCTTTGACATTTTATTCCCATCGGTGTTGAAGGGCAAGATGGCACCTCCTCAGGTCACTGAAGTGCTGCCAGCACTGTTCACCAGATTGGGGTGTGCTGACAGCATCAGACATGGCCCTGGCAAAACTGTACCAAACATCCATATTATACTGTGGCCCTCATAACAGTCTTCAATCAGGCAGTCCTGGCAGTCACTTTATATATGAAAAAAGGAAACATGTTTTCTTTGTTTAGAAAACTACCTGGGAGCTCTGCCAAAATCAGTCTACTTGGAAGGCATGGCCATTCACCTGGTCACACTGCAGAGAACTATAGTAGTCCTTTCATGGTAATGAATGTTGATGCTGTCAGCACATGACATGCAACATCAGGCTAAGGATCACAAGGAAAGCATGACTAGGCTTGTAAAAGTCATAGTGATTGTTCTCCTAGTACATGTCTATGACCTAGTACATCTCTATGACCTAGTACATATCCATGAACCAATGTAAGATCAGGTAGTAATGACTGCCACAATTTAGGTGCAAGAAGAAAGACTGTCTGGACTGAGGAATGAAGTTTAGTGGATGGAGTTATGAGAGTAGGGCCATTAGTGGACTAGCTTCTGAGGTTGTAGTGTGAGTTGGATGTAATTAGTCTCAAAGTTAGGAGTGATGGTGTTTTTTGGTAAGAGCTTAAAAAGCAGGGAGTTAAGGAGGAGCTTGTCTCTTCCTCGAATGCACAGCCAGTATGCCATTTCCAAGATATTGCAGTAATGTTGACACCAAAAGGAACTGGTGATGAAACAGCAGATTTTATTAGAAAGAGATTGTAAGATGAAAGTTTGTGTGTGTGTGTGTGTGTGTGTGTGTGTGTGTGTGTGTGTGTGTGTGTGTGTGTGTGTGTTTGTGCATGTGTGTGTGTGTGTGTGTGTGTGTGTGTGTGTGTGTGTGTGTGTGTGTGTGTGTAAAGCAATGACAAATATGGGTAGTCCGTAATCTAGCCGTACAAGCAGGACACCTTTGCCTAAGGCTGCTCTAGCAAATTGTAAAAGGAAATTAGATATATTTTGGGCCGTGAATAGGATGCAGCTGACTTTGGATCTGACTTTTTGAATGTGGTCTTGGAAGCTGAAAGACTAGTCAATCCAAATGCTAAGGTATCAACATGATGTGGTGGGTTCAGTTGTGTTCCCATCTAGATCTTTGATGGGGACAGGGCATATGGCTTTAGGGAGACTTTTTTTGTGGCAAATAATATATATATATTATTTCTTTTAGGATTGAAAAGTAATTTCTGTTTTTATTGTGAATAAAACCTGTTGTTTATTTGTGGAATGTCAGCTTCAGGTTGATTTTTTGATGATATTATGAGAAGAGTTGTTTCTACAGATAACCACATTATCAGTGAAGAGGAGGAGTTGTAAATAAGATAGGTCAAGGTGCAATTTATTTATAAAATGGAAGAATGCTACTAGTGAAAAAAATATCTTTGAGGAACTCCTGAAAGACTGAAGGTTGTATCTGATAAAGCAGGCCCAATTTTAACTAATTATTTGGTTAGTCTAAAAATCTTTGAAACCTTGGGTAGATAGATTCAGAGCATACACCAATATCTTGTAAGAGGGATAATAGGATGGAGTGATCAACCAGGTCAAAGACCCAGATCAGATCAGTACTCTAGTTAGTGAATATCTAATCAGTGAATGCCCAAAGAGTAGTCACGGTACTTCTGCTTGTCAAAAAGCCATGATTCTTGTGAGAAAGTAAATGGTATTTGTCAAGATAAGTGGGGAGTTGGTTGTAAATTATATTTCAAAGATTAGGCAGTATTGAGATGGGAAGGAACTGGAGACCCTGAGAAGGGCTTATAATCTTTTGGTATGAGTTCAACAAAGGTAGATTTCTAGATAGTCTTACAACTAATACCATCTCCTCTAACATTGTAGATGTGTTTTAGAGGGGTGACTATGAAATCTCTACAGTGGTAATGAAACCAAGGGTAGATGGTATGAGGACCAGAGAGTGAGTCTAGAAGAATTTCTTCTAGCAGAGGTGTAATTTGTATGCATTGTGATTTTTGTAAAAGTAGAAGGGTGGGAGGCATTTTGGGGATTAGGCTGAAATTGTGAGAAAAACATGTAATGGTTTGATGTGTGGATAGATTGAAGAGTTATTTAATGAAATCAGCATGTCAGAGTATTCAAGTAGATCAATGGATCTAGCCAAGAAAGGAAAGCTCTTTAGGTGGATTTCTATTAGACAGGTTATTTACATTCAGAACTGTTTCGGGGAGAGAAGGAGGATAATTTGTTTTGATTTTAAGTAATTAGCTTTATGGCCTCATAAGGCTTATTTAATAAAGTTTTGCAATTTGATGTATTGCTCCTTTGAGTTAGGGGTAGAATCATTCTTCCAGAATTTTCAATCTTCGTTGTGTAGATGCATTAAAGTTTGAAACTCTTTAGAGAGTCAGTTATTTAGAAATAGCCTAGAGGTTATGGGAAAGTATGCGTTTTGAAGGTCTAGTAAAAGTTATGAGAATAAGTTGGCAGCTAAGTTTGGATCAATGAGTTTGAAAATTGGGGACAATTTGTTCTGGTAAGATGTGTCTTCAGTGTATTTTTATTTTATTTTACTTTGAGATTTTTGTCAGTAGGAGATAAGTTCTCATCAGATGATATTTTAGGGCCCCAAAACACTGTTCTGTTTCTAATCTAGATTTAGCTGTGGATAACAGATGGCATTAGCTACATTAGGACACTCGAAACCACAGGACCTGTGACATCAGACATCACACATTACTGGCCCCAGAACCACAGGGCCCAATGTCACAGTTTTTGTTTTAAAGTTAACTGTGGATGACAGTGTTATGCAGCTTTCATCCCCAACCAGTAGCTGGCATACTGTCTGGAATGGAGTGGATCGCAAGTTAGAAAGAAAGAGAACAAAGGTGTCACAAGGAACTGTCTTATTCCAGAAGCAGGCTACAGTATTCCAGTGCCTAGCTCCACCAAGTAACCTTAGTGCAACCCTTGTAGGAAGGAAATATGGACCAGCATGTTCAGGGCAAAGCTAAAAGGGGGGGGGGGTATTAGACCTAGTCTTGCAAAATAATTTTAAGTGTGAGTAGTCCTGGAAATGAAATCCTAAAAAATACAGACCATTTCATCATGTGATCTAAAGTGCAATGAGAAAAAGGAAGTGGAAGGTATGTTATGGTATAAGAACTTTGAGTATTGGTCATATAAGTGTGGGAAAATTACTATTACTGAACTAGAAGAGAAATAATGAGAGATCTTGGTGACTAGGGAGAAGATCAAATCAGAAAAGTGTGCAGGGAGTCTGTGACATTCAAATGCATAAAGAGGGAAGCCCTTGTTTCACTAGCTGAACAGAAAGGATGACAAGTAGAGGCATTTGGTAACAAGGCCAAGTACCTGCTAAGATAAGATTATAAGAAGGCTATGAGTGTCAAATGAGCAGAGAGTAAGACCACAAGGTTTTTTGTGCAGGTAAGAAATGACATTCTAGTTAGGATGGCTGCATAGATTAAGGATAGCCAAAGTAAGAAAGAGATAAGGGGAATCATAACATGTCCAAAAATAAGAGTCTGATAGTGCTCACCAGGAAGATAAAGGAGCGATAAAGACTGGAGTTGTATATTGGTTTGTTTTGGTTTACTTTGTTTCTGTCTTTAGGGATTAGCGTTATTCCTCCATCCTACACCTCCTCTATGAATGAGGAAAAGTAAATGTGTAGGTAAGAGGGGATTAAGGAGTAAGAAAGTATTTTGTGAAAGAAGGATGTGTGCATAGACAGTAATATGAAAGGTATAGGACTAAAGAGAAATGTGTAGATAGTGGCTATCTTAGAAGGGGAAAGAGGAAGTGAAGACAGGAATTGGGGGATGTTAAAGTTGCATGGTGTTAAGAGAAATTATTTCTTAGTGACCATGAGTAAATGAAACATAGGATGAATTTAGCCAGGATTGAAACAGGTTCATAACCAGTTCTTGTTTAGATGCTATTTAAGTTAATTTTTGAAATGGGATGTTTTTCTGCAGCGATGAAAAGATGAGGAATAGAATTAAAGAAATTTGAAGATGTAGTTGGCATAGAGAGAGTCACTGGTGCTGTTATTGGATTTGGTAACTAACAAGAAGGCTTTGTTTGATGATCATAGGTCTCTTCTATTGGAATAAAATTGCAGTAAATTTTGGAGTGCAGGGCAGTTTTCTGGAAGGTATACAAGTTTGTGGGCAGTGATTATTTTGGAATATGTTAAGTAATGGGCTTATTCTACCCAGTAAAGTTACTGTATTGCAATGTGGTGATGGGATCTGTCTGATGTATTTGTTGCAAATGTGTCTGTTTTATTATAGCATGTGTCTGGTTTTCATATTTCTTTTGCAAGTATCAAAAATTGGGGAAATGTTTAGCAGTGGATAGATAAGTTGAATTCTAGCTGTTGATTGGTGCAGTTGGTAAGATATGGTTTGATTCTATATAGGGATCCTAATTTCATATGTGTCTGTTTGATAACCTATGTGCCTTTTTGATAACCTGAGACAGAGTTGGTCAAACCTCAGTTTTTCATCAATTAGCACACCAAGCAGTTTTGTTTCAGGTACTGTTGGTACTTTGGTATTGTTGGATGAGCAGATATGAAAGGAGAATGTTAGATTTGTAAACTGTTTGGTGTAAAAAGCATTAGCTTAGTTTTGTTAGGATTAAGTAGCATGTGTTAGTTTATTTGCCAGGATCATCAGCATAGAAACAAGTTATTTCTTGGAAGTTTTGGTAGGGTTTGTGCTGAACAGATGAGTGTAGAATCATCTCTGTATTGCATAACTGAGGCAAGATGGTATTGCAGTTTGTTAGTAAAAATACTGAATAGGAGTGGTCCCAAAATCAAGCCATGAGAGACCCCTACAATGACTGGTAAGAGAAGATGAAAAATATGATTATCATTTAACTGTTTGCTGCCAACCAGTTAGACAGCTGTGGAATCATATAGTGACGAAAGACTTAGTTTGATGGAAAATCGTTCAGTAAGGAGTTTTTGATGACAGACAATATTGAATGCTTTAGATAGGCCTAAGACTATGGAGGACATTAGTTTTCCTTCATTTTTGTTTTGGTTGATAGTAATGGTAAAAATAAGGGGGGAGTTTGTAGTTTATGATACAAACCTTCCAATTTTAGATGACTCTGGAATGCAGACCAGCACTGACCAACTAATTAGTATACATGCTTTCACTCAAGCTACTAGATGAGAGCTACATTAGTCATAAATTTTAATTTAGAAAATCAGTTAGTAAAGAAAATGGTTCAACTCTTGCTTCTTCCCTGTAATAGCCCCCTATTACATGGCCCTATTTAAGCAAAGTTTGGATGATTGGATGGGTAACTGGAAATTCACCCCAGGGGGTTCCACCTGTGTTCCTCTTGGACAGGGACAATAGTTGCTGATTTTAGTGTCTGCTTGAACCAGACACACTTGGGAAATGGGTTGAACTTGGCTAGTCTTGTAAGGGCCTTGGAGCTGTTAGGCTAGTAACCTCCTATGATCATATGATCCCTTTTGCCATCTGCTAGTAAAGGGCAAATACATGCATTAACCTGTATGCATCCTAATGAAATGTACTCATTTGCAAATCAGTACTATTACTGGCAGTAATTCTATGCAACCGTACACAGAGATACTTCTAAATGTTGTTGCCAGTTTACATCTCAGTCTTCACACAGAATTTTCATTTTCAGCACACTGTGTTATTATCTACATTTTAAGTAACATTTTATAATTGATATAAGAATAATGGCATAGTTTTCAAGAAATGTTGTACTTTATGGTAAGGATAGTGATATATGAATGTAGTGACTTACTATAAACTGAGTCTCAGCAGTTATGGAGTTCATTAATAACTTGAATATTCAATAGAAACAAATCTTTTCAGAGGCTGAGACAATTCTATGTGTGAAAGGAAGTGAAAACTTATTCATTCATTTTGGTAAATCGGTTAAAAGAGGTGAAAATTTCCCCATTCACATTAATGAGGCACTGGAGACAGAAGTCCATTCTTCATGTCTAATAGATTCCCATTCTGTTATTCCTTCACAATGAAGGGAATGTAATTCAATTTTATGAAAAGTGGTGAAGATCCCATTACTGGCTGGGGTATGGCTTTGTAGAAGGGGCATGTTCTGAACTTCTTGCAGGATTTTTGGATCAAATGAGAATTTACAGAGTAAAAAGCTGGAGGACAGTTTAGTAAAATCTTTTTTACGACTCTGTTATGAAAGGGAACAATTCTTGCTGAGACACGCTTTGTTACATGGGTAGTGGATGCATGGTTACATTTTTTAAGGAATTACTTGGAAAGTGTCATATTTGCAGAAGAATACTGCCAGAAGACTCTTATCTGAACCATACATATGATAGCTGCTGGGTACTAAAGGTAAGTGCAACTTTTTATTTGACAAGTTTGCTATTTAACTGTTTTGTGGCTAGACAGTTATTTACCTTTGTATGTGATCTACACCTTTTTTATCTTATTTTTCACTTCTATTTGTTTACACTGAATACATTATAGAGGTTCAGTGTGCTGACTGATAGGTGGGAATTAGCTGAGTATTTACTTGTTCATGTGTGTGTGTCTGTTAGTGTGTGTGTGTGTGTGTGTGTGTTTGAGTGTGTGTGTGTGTGTGTGTGTGTGTGTGTGTGTGTGTGTGTGTGTGTGTGCTTGTATTTTGTAAACTTTCATACTAGTCCTGTCTTGTTTCACATTAATGATCCAGGAATGAAAATGCTTAGCTATAGCTTTCAGATGAGGATCTCTGCATACATGTTTTAATTCAGTCATGCTCAGG